>NW_026623661.1:283301-284856 GCF_030028575.1 Malurus melanocephalus
TGAAATCTTACTGAAGGAGCCAGCAAAAGGCCTGAGGAGCAGAACACAATAAGCGTTCAAAACCATCTCACAATATAATAATCAATGTGTAATATGAGCTAGGGGTTAGTTAAATAAAATGTGAAAGCTGTATTAATGAACCCTTTCGCTGTCCGACACAGCATTTCATTTTCTTTCATAGGCTGCATAATGCAGGGCTTGGGAATAAATTATAGATGAAACCCCCATCATATGTTTATAAATACACTAACATTAGCATTTTACTTCCTCATAAATCTGCACCAAACATTCAGGCACAAGATAGAAAGCCCTGTAAAACAATGATATATTCTCTGCTTGCAAGACTTGCCTAGTGGCCCATTCATTTTTACCGCTGTTCTTCAAACATTACTTTCTTCGCTCATGCCCCCTCATTTAAAATCCATTTTAATTTAAAGATGTTCGATGCAGTCCTAGTGGTACATTTACTCATCCTGGTTATACATCATGGAGCAGGGAAAAGAAAATTGTTTAATCTAGAGATACGGTTCACTGTGGTCACCACTGAACAGTGGAGTAATTACCAGATCAGCTCTGCTAAAAATGCACTCAGGGTGTTCTGTGACCTATCATCTTCTAATCTGCATAGTGAAGTATAGCTTCATAACTATAAATTGCTGACTTAATTAAAACCAGGACCTTTCTGTCATTTAATTACAGGGAGAAAGGTTATTGCTTAAATGCAATTTTCCAAATGTGATTTCTTAACAGTTATTAACTGCTTCACCATCATTTATTGTTTCAGATTTTTCAATTTGAAAATAGTCCCTGTGACAGAAGTAATGACTTCATGAAAAACTCAATCTAGATGGAGCTGAGCAGACCCATTTGTTTCTCGTAAGTGGAGCAGACAGAAAACTTGAAAATGTCACAGGAGGATCCTGTGATTGCTCCACTTTACAGGAGTAATTAAAAACCAAGAGGTTGTATTAAAGGTGAAGAGAGGAGGTTTATGAAAATTTCAAGGTTTTTCCCCTTACCAGGATATTGTCCGTGCCTTTTCCACTCTGTTAGGAAAGGTTTGAATTAATAATTAATAGTTTATCCCAATCTAATACACAATACTAGTAACCAATGCACTRAGATAAGCCTGTTAGCTCTGCAGTTTTCTATTCATCTATCAAGAGCCRCCTTAATTTGAAGATAAACAAATTATATATAATTCCCTCTGCATATAAAGCTTTTCACTTCCAGGAACTTTTGTTTCCRTGAATTGCATAAATGCATTTTAACCAAAATTTGAGTAGCAGCCCATTGTCTAAGACAGTCCTTCTCATCCAAGAATAAACTTCATTCTGCTAAGCCACTTTTACAACAAACTGAGTCCAATGGGAAAAAAAAAATCAACATCAAGACGTCCCCTGCAGTCTGCATGAAATTCTGCTTGAAGGACCAACCTGACCCTTATAACTCACAGGAASAGCTAAATCCTGAAAGGCCTCTTGTGGGGCACTGCAAATACAAGATCCCTCTCCCAATAAAAGAAAAAAAGAGAGGAAAAAAAGAGGGGGGAAAG
>NW_026623661.1:285306-294923 GCF_030028575.1 Malurus melanocephalus
ACCATGGTCTGGTGTCGCAGAAGGGAAGACTTGGACCACTCAATATGAGTTATAAAGCAAACTTCAACTTTATTCATGTCACACACTGGTTATATATGCTCATAGTTAATTATGCCTACTTGCTACAATATTATTGGCTAAACACAGAAAGTTACATTCTCCTTTCACTCCCCTCTTCGGTTCTTTCCCAATCTCTCAAAAACATCCTGACCTTGACTATTCTTAGTGCTTACATCCTGCAACATATCCAAAACATTCTGTCTTTGAACACTCTGGACACACACACATCCTGCAATGTTTCCCATTATCAACACAGAGGCCCAATGCTGCCCCTGAGCAATATTTTCAGTTATTAATGCAAAGGCCTCAAATTTTCTAGCACCTAAAATTTGCACAAGCCTTCCAGGGAGCTAAGTSCCTTTTCATTGAGCCATTCTGCACCAGTCCAGAACCTCCAGCTCCAGATTGCGGCTTGGAGAAGAGAGAGAACTTTTTCCTTTTTTTTTTTTTTGGAGTCCTATGGATTCCTTTTCTGCTCGGTTTTCCAGAGCACTGTGCTGCATATGAATGAATTGTGAGAGACTGAAACCTTGTGGGAGCTGTTAGTGAGCAGGCAAAGCCCGTGGAGCATTTTGGTGCAGATATTCACTGTAGGACAGCGCTGGCGGCGTTGTGGCCATGTGGCAATGTTTTCTCTCCCTGCAGCAACACAGCTGAGCATTGCCCATTCAGGATTTGTTCTGCTTTTACTTTTAACACAACACCCAAAATATTGTCAAACCACGCGTCACCTCCTCTCCAAACTGCATAACTAAGYGGAATACAAGCTTTTGATTCTTCCACCCCCCTTTCATTTTGAGGACAACTCACGGTTTTGGTTAGTCACCAAACATATGTGGTGTTGGTTTTGTTCCCTGACTGGTAGACTTGCATAACTTAGCAATGGAATCAAAACAGCAAACAGACAACATATGTGCGTGTACGATGTGCAGTTTGCTTTCAGCTAATGATCAAGCACTCTGGGTTTACAGTTTGCCCTTGGCAAATATCTGCACTGGCATAGCTTGAATCCTTACATGTTTACACTCCACACTGGCAGGGGAGTGGCAGTGTGGCACAGCAAATAGCACARGGGAATGAGAATTAGCTGTTTTCAGACTCTGGAGATGCCCTTCGCAAGAKTAAAAACTGCASGGTTAGRAAATGAAAGAGAGAGAGAGAGRGAGRGARAAAAAAAWGAAGATTTTAAGAGAAAATGGGAAAAATAAAATGCAGCTACCATATGAAGAGAACAGGAAAAGTGGGATCCARTCACATTYCCCMGAATGAAAATGCAGCAGCTCTGAGMARRMASMASSMRSMASMAGYMKTSWYKASWRCTCAAAATCTGGACTTTTCTGACAGCCCAAATCAAGGTCTTATTGATAAATACTACCCTACCTGTTTTTAGAAAGCAGTGTTATTGCCAGTTCTGTGGAATTCTATGGTCGGGCTAATAAATTAGGGTTAAAGAAATAAATAAATACAAATTTTGTCACCTTTTCCCTATGMAAAGTCCTCCTTCTTGCCAAGAGATCACCAGAGTGCACGATTATCTCCTAAAGTGAAAAAAGACATCTTCCATCCCCATTCACTATCACATCCATGCTGGGTGTGAGTTTTCAAAAAGCCCTTATATTTGCACAGAACTCCAAGGGAACTGATGTTTCTCGAAAAGGACCCAAAACATGCTTACAGAATATAATGATGGGGATAAATATGCTTACAGAATATAATGATGGGGATAAATATGCTTACAGAATATAATGATGGGTACCTTTTGTTTCCAACACTTCTCAAATACTTTTTTAGTTCTGATGTCTTGGGTGGGACAAATCTATAAATCAGAAACCAAGTGGTAATATCAGAGGACAGRTCCCCTCCAAAGGAGAGAGAATTCTCCAGGCTTTGATTCTTCTCACCCAAGTTGAACTCACATTCAAAAGGAAGCAAACCTAATAAATTCCATGTGGTATTTTTTTATTTCCCCTTGCAGCTGCCGAGGATCACCAGGCAACACAACACATAGCACAGTTCAGACAATTAGAAGAATGAGGAGAGGACAATGACAATTACTTTACAAATATTTTAGGACTCAGTTCAGGTGAACCCACTAATATCAAAGTTGTCTCATTAACACCTAAGAGATTCTCATAGGTTTCTGTAAACTACTGTAAACACCAAGATAGTGAGGGATACCTATAGGTCAATTCAATTTATCATTTTATCTTGGATAAGCTGGGGGCACCAGTGATCTGCTCTGAAGCAAACTCCTCAGGCTCACATATTCAGAAATATGCAGTCCTGTTTCACAGACAGAATCGGCTTCATCATGTGAAATAAGACTTGCTTTAAGTGGGGTCTGCCAAAGSAGGTGCTTACAAAAATCCTCATGCTGTGCTCTGTCCTAAGAGCTTTCCATGTTTTCCTATGAATTACAAAAACACATACTCTCAGAGAAGCAACATGGATTTCAAACCACACCATCATAACAGGACACAGTGGCCATGCAGGTTAACAGCCTGAAACCACAGAATGAGCCCTTTTTTTTTGTAATCTTCTACAGTTTGTTCATTTGATTAATTGTGCCCATTCCATTTCCATTTAAGACTATTAACAAGTCTGCAGCTTTAGCTATTTTTGTCTGCGAGACTCAGCCTGGAGATTTCAGAAGCTTAACATTCTAGCTGCATGTCACTGCAACCATTGTCTCTTGTCACAATTCTAATTCTATGTTCTGATAATAAAATTTCATTAGTGTCTGCACATCCTTTGCCTTACCTTTGAAGTACTGTCTTGTGCTGAAACGATTAGCAGTACTTTACRTCATATCACTTGACTGTTTGACAGCCATTGTGAGTGAGCTAAACGGGGAGAAATTAAAATTTCTGACAATTYCCATTACATCTAAATTGCTGAGAAATTAAGGGATATTTACTTTTACAAATATTAAAGGTTGTTTAAAATGTAAACTGACTTCATTTTATTAGCAGATTCCACAATGTGCTAATTCAAAATGACTACATGGCCTTATGTGAATAAATTACCAACTCATTTTCCAAAAGCGAAGGACATTTCCTCCAGGCTGCTTTTTGACTGTTTGTGTCAGTAGGAAAAGAAAACAAAAAAACTTATGAATATTTCAGAACAGAAGATATTCCTTGGTGCCTGTATTCCGTGCTTTATCTCAACAGAATAATGAGGTTATCCCTGTATGATATGATTTTTTTAACAACTTAACAAAAAACATGCCATGAAGCACTGACTTTATCAAATAATGTTAATTAATATTGGGAGGGGTGATCAGTGTATTSAGCCCAGCTAATCCAGACCATCACACTCCATGTGCCTGCCCACAAAATTACTGAGCTTAATTTTGGAAGTAATTTAGATTTTTTTCCATTCTGAGGGTTTGTATATTTGGTGTCATAGTTTTTTTTCCATGATTTGGTGTTTCCTCAAACCTATGTGGTCATACAAATACATTACTGAAATCTTTTAGCTGYTCATTTAACCACCCAGAGCTACAGCTCAGTTGTGGTGATTTAATGCCTATAGCTATTCAGGTTTCAGGTTGGGAATGAGTGTTGTTGACAATATCATGACTTTTTTTATCTCAGCTGAAGTATTATGGGGTGACCAGATGATACCACACATTTTGAACTGCAGCCACAAAAATCTGATCAAATGTTTCCTTTGATTCCCTCAGACCATCTCCCACTACCTTTTCTTTAAAAGCTGATGATTCTTCATTTCATCATTTATTAGGGTTTTCATCTTGAATTCTTTTCCAAGACTTTTCTTGGTGTCTAAYAGCAGTTTTCTYCACCATTTTTTTAAAAGCTCTCTGCATAAGGCCCAAAGACAAATACTACTCCTAAAAGTCATAGTGCTTTGCCTTGTAGGTAACTCTTTTATAGATTTAATTGTAGACAATTCACATGATCATTCTGGGACAAAACCCCAAATGGCTGTGCTGGCATGTTGAATACAGCTTATTCCACAAAATCTGGCCCCCATAAAAGGGGCAAAATAGTTACCTACCACATAGGATGTGGCAAGGTTAATTTATTAGTGCTGTAAAGCATTTTAGACCCTTAGAAGAAGGGCGTTAGGAAAACATAAAGCACTATTGCCATAAAACATTAGTCTGGCTGAAAGCCCTCACTGGTGTGCCCGAAAAACAAAGAGGGATGTAGGGAATCCAAGTGTCTTACCAGGCATTTTCCATTAGGAAGAAAAGTACTGTTTTCATTTATTTGGTGTCAGCATACATATTCTAAGAGTCYTGGTGATGGAGAAGGAGGAAGAGCAGTAAGTCTATTGCATGAAGCATTACTATTTGATTAAAAGATTACTGGGACATGGAAAAGCACATTTCCCATCACCCAACCACATTTACCAAGAGAAACAGATCTGCAAATGCAGGAACTTTTAAAACTTTAAGTCCTTCCAATTAAAGCAATTCATTATGAATAATGCAAACTGTAAGAAATGCTGTGCAAGGATGTGAAAAAAGAAGATTTCAATATTTTTTGATGGCTTCATTGTGGGCAGCTGTTTTGTTTGGTTGGGATTTTTGAGAAGCATGAACCCCAGMAGTAAATGCAATCATGTTCACTAGCTGCCACCAAAGCTCACTGTGTTTGAAATTCTTTCTTACATGCTTTGCTGAATCAGGACTCCAGTACATGAAATATATTTTGAACTTGACAGTGGTTCTTTTCCTTAAAGTCAAAGCCCATTTTGGTTTTTTTTTTTGCTTTGATGCACCATCAAGCTCATGCACATTCTTTGTCAAAATATATCCATATAATAGGSTTATAATAAATAGTTCTTTTAACAGTTCATTTAGGATTTCAAAATGATGAGGTTTGCAAAATGCAAAGAAAAATCACACAGATTTTTTAAGCAAACACACTGTAACAACCCCTGAATTAATACTGCAGCTGAAAGAAAATTAAATCTGAGTTAAGTTTACGTGACCTGAAGGCTTTGGGGCAGCACACTGCAATATGCTAAAGACAGACTCATAACCACAAGCTACGTTTGGGACTCAAATCACWTATGACTGGCACATTTCAAATGTACTTCTGCTCCTTAAAATAGATATGTACTTACCTGATGCTGACAAATGGCTACTCTGGAAATGGCTAAAGAAAGATTTCTTCTTGTTCATATTTCATTTTCTTTTCCATTCTATGTCATGTCCAGCTACTGCTCATTTGCTACTGAGTCAAAAATAGAGCTATTCCATGAGAAATGTTGATGTATGATATTTTTGATCTGCCTAGAAGACAACAGAGCATGTGACAGTACATATTTCATACATGATTCGCATTGAGTTCACTAGAAACCCCCATATAGGTGTTCATAATCTGGGCTCTACATTTCAATTCCAAGAATCAGAGGTTGTAAGACTCAAAAAGACCTTTAGGATCCTGGGCTGCCCTCCAGCAAAAAAAAAAAACCCACCACAATATTCCTCCAGCAAACTGAAAAGATTCAGAGGAGCATCTCAACTTTTGGGAATATACTTAGATCAAACTTCCAAACCTCTTCCAACAATATAAAAACAGAAATAAAACTGGCAGGTGCATCTTTTCCAATGTCTTRTAACATAAAAATCATGGGTCACTTAATTGAAGTGATTGGAAGTCAAGAAGATAATCTAAATATATACATGCAGTCATTCTGTGAAGTCTGTTATATTGCAACTGGACTTCCAAAAAGTTTTCTAGGACATTGGTAATAACATCTAAAATTAAAAAGCACAAAATGAGCTTTACTTTAAATTCTGATGATATTTAACACTGGAACCTAGAACACAACTATAGGAACAAATTATTGCAATAGCTAAGGTCAATTCAATATTGAATAACTTCACAGCAACCTGTCTGTAAGGAAATTGTGCTTGTGCTGTTCTATACAGAAATGGATAGATAAATGTATGGATAAATGGATAGATAAATGTATGGATAAATGTATAGATAAATGGATAGATAAATGTATAGCAGCTCCACACCTTTTCCTGCTGCACAGCAATTTGTAAGGGTGCCTGAGAAGGGATTATCCTCATGATCACATCCACATTGACCTGAGGGGACTCATTGCCTGTAAAACCATGGCTTTCTCTAGGTTGGGTATGGGATTTTGCTACCAAGAAATGGCAGAATTTCAGCTCCCAGAGGAACTACAAAATCTCTGTCTGTGTGACACCACTCAGCAAGTGTCTGCCTCAGTGACAGCAGACCTTTGACAAGTTTCTATACCATGCAAGGGTGGACAATTCTATCCCCAGGCCAAAGCCTTTCCCTTGAAAATATTGTGAAATAAATTTAGCCCCCAGTTTGGCTGGTGTGCTGCCTGCTCATCACCAGCCTCAGAGTCATTTCTGTGTTTGTTTCATGTGGACTAACAAATTTAAGAACCACCCCTCTAATTGGCTTTAGCCCTGAATATTTCRATCTTAACAGAACAGTTTCACTGATTGCAAAGTGGCAAATGGGAGATTGTCACTTGTTTTTAAAGTGCTTGCTTTTTACAGTGAAGAGCATGAAGTGTACCAGCAACGTTAACCTTCTGGAAACACACAATATTTAAATTACACTGCTCAGAGCACAGTAATTGAGCCAAACAGACATAAGTTCACATCCACTGAGCTTTCAATGCAGCAAACGCTGCCATCAATCCCTCTCAARTGCCCGAAGGATGGTTCATAAGCCCAGAATGCTGTGTGTATTTTTTTTTCCCAACTCTAGCTGTAGATTTAATAAACCAAAAACTTCCTCTTACAAATCTTACCTCAGCCATGTAATCTAGGGATAGTCAGATTGTTGGCTAACTCACACTTTTCTAACGTGYTTAGCTAAAACCCTGGGTAAACAATGAAATACCACTCAATATCCTTTTTTTTTTTGCCACATCCTTGAGTGAGCAGACTGACAGGAGCCTTTGCATAGACATGATCATATATTTGTTTAGCTCCCATGTTTATAAAAAGTTTCCAACTTATTAACAATTTGAAGAAGAGATTAATCAATCACTTCAGAGTCCTCTATTTGGTTATGAGCTGTGCCTAATAAAGAAAGAAGACTTTCCACAAAGACTGTAATGATCTGGAATCCTTCAGAATTCCAGATTCCTGTTCATCAGTATTCATTACATTATAAGTGTAATAAAGGATGACCTGCTTGCCAACTGAATTCCTCACAAAAATATCCTTATTTCATCTCTTTTACAATTTTCCAAACATCTGAATCTACTTTGCACTCACATAGGAATATTACAGACACCAAAACACTGAGCTGCCACACAGCTGYTGCTACCAGATGTCTCAGCCTGGGTGCTGCTGGATTCCAAGATAAATGAATACTAATATTCCTAGAAAGGGAAGAGCTGTCCTGCCTGTCAGGTAAAGCCAGGGCACATCCTTACTTGTTACATACCACTGTGATGACTCTGCCATCAGAAGAACCTACTAAGATGCTTTATGCTAAGAAAACAATTCAAATTCCAGCTCATTAATATTAAGTACTAAGTGAAACATCTTATATATTTCTGTATCTAATATGTAGATACGTCTTATGTTCATATTTCATCAAGAAAAGCAGCAGCTACATTTTTCCCACTCCTCTTCATTTTGTACAACTTGCACTGAGTTTCTGGACCCACTGCACTTTGTGGCAGTTGTGACATTTTAAGCTCTCACAGGGTAAAGTGTAACCTCTGTGGAGAAGCTGCTCATGGCAAATGAACCACTACTGTGCCTCCCTCATCTTCAAAGCAATGTACATTCACCCTGCCTGAGAATATAAAAAATACTGTGCTCTCCCTGCTGGGTTACACAGGCACAAAGCAGATCAGGCACAGACACAKTTACTCATCTAAGAAATCCAAACATCCTTTTTAAAAATTAAGGCCTAAACTATCTTTTGAGAGAAATTGTACTATATTCATGAATAAAATAAATACCTTGGTTATGTGTTCAGAATGCGTAGTAAAGCATTTTTTTGTTTTGTAATATTTTAAAACCTTGCTTCACTGATGAATTCAACTCTCAACGTGCAGAAAATGAGCAGATGCTCAACATTGTCTATTAACTGTTTTATCAGCCTATTAAAATGACATATGGAGGCTTAATAACAGATTTTTAATAAAAATTTTATAAGTCCAGGTGTAAAACACATGTTGTGTCCCAAATACAAAGGKTTTCACAATGTCAGCTGGAGCCTGCTTTGCTGGCTTTTTGGGGAGTCCTAAAAGAAGGAAGAACAACACACAGATGCACGCACCTGAATTTCACATTTCTCATATGTGAGTCTAAAAAATCCTCACGAAGTGTTTATAATCTTATTCCAGAGGCAAGTTTTCTGTTTTGAGTCCCTCCCTACTCCCAAATGCAATGCAATATGTCACACTGTAGGCTAACAAACTCTTCTAAAATAAAATACTTGGGAGATAGTGATCGTTGTAACTGTAGTGCTTTTTTTCTAGAGGAAGAAAAGTTGATGGTCTAGATCCTGATTTAGCAACACCCACATTGACTAAAACAAAACTGTTGTTGAAAACAGATATGAGCTGAAGTATCTGGCAGAATTTGTCCTTAAATATATAAAAATTTTTGTATATACATACAACATACAACATACAACATACAACATACAACATACAACATATAACATATAACATACAACATACAACATATAACATATAACATATAACATATAACATATAACATATAACATATAACATATAACATATAACATATAGCTATAGCATATAGCATATAACATAACATATAACATATAACATATAACATATAACATATAACATATAACATATAACATATAACATATAACATATATAACATATATAACATATATAACATATAACATATGACATATAACATATAACGTATAATATATAACACATTATATATTATATATTTATTATATATTATATAGAGTGCATTACATATTATATATTATAATATATATACACTTTTTATGTACAATATTTTTATATATATAAAAGAAAGCCTTTAGACATAAATCCCTTTTCCTGCTCCAAAAGTACCCTCATCTCGAAGTAATTCTCTGGTGTAAATAATCCTTACTCCTGATGACTGTGCTCATTTCAAACTCATAAAAGCAGCAGCATCATTTAAGAAAGAGTACTTTAATACATTGTTTTTCACCCTGTCGTTTTTACAAGCGTTATCAATTTAAAAGACTTATTTATTTTCTTATTCTGGTCTGACTTGTATGTGGCGTTCTCATTTCTAAAAAGAAAAAACTTCAAAACACACTAAGTCACTCTCCTCGTTTAGAACAAAATCATCTCAGGAACCTGAGTTATACCTTTGCCGAATTTTTTTTTCTGAGAGCTCTTGAAATCAAACGCTACTAAAAGGAAAAGATTAGCGCTGTTATTATTATCGAGCGCTTACAGCGCGTGTAAATTTACTTAGCGCTTTACAAGYGGCGATAAGATATCCTTAGAGTCAACATGAGCGTTGACAAACACAAAGAACGAAGCGTAAAAGGGTGAAAGAGGGTGATAAGAGACGGGAAATG
>NW_026623661.1:295993-309075 GCF_030028575.1 Malurus melanocephalus
GAAGGACGGAGAGAAGGATGGAGTGAAGGACGGAGCCGCGTCCTGCCCGGCCGACAGCAGATGGGGCTGCTGCAGTGCGGGCTCGGAGCGGCGCGGACAGAGCGAGGGATGCTCTGTAAATCCAATCTCATCTGYACCAATCTCATCTGCACCAAACTCACAATCGCAGCACAAACGGCCACGCTCACATCGCTTATTTCATCGCTCCTCGCCAAGCTTTCCCCAAAGTCCCGCGTGCTTTCCTGTGTGTGTGATTATAACACTGATTCAGAAAGATTCAGGCCAGACTTTTGTCCCGAATCTGGATCACTTATCTTGTGGCAGAGCAARTGATACACAGTGAGTCTACACCTGTGGGGAGCACACCTGAATGACTCCTGAAAAACTTCAGTGCATCTCATTTAAAACACATATTGCAGCTATTTTTAATGCAAGGGCCATCTCCATGCGCAGGTCATTCCCACTGCCCTATCAAATTTAGGAGCATGTAGAAATGATACAAAATGTAGAATGCAAGAAAATGTTATGAGGACAAAACTTGTTAGCTAAAAGACTTATTTTCAAGTCCAAAGACTTGTTTTTGACTTACTCACTTCCAGATCTGCCGGACTGAACARGAAGCTGAGCCCTTTTTCAGGAAAGAGAGCAGGCACAGAAAAGTGCTGCCTGCTTTAGCATCCCAAACCCACCTGCAAGGATGACAGAGCCAAGCTCCAGCAGGCAGGCAGAGCTCAGTGAGAACCAGCCAGACACTTGGATGAGCTCTGAGGGCTCTCATCACTCTGACAGCTTACATAAGCCATGCCACAGGGTAAGCAGGAGAGCCCCAGGGATGGCTCTGTGGCAGGTAACATCCACACATCGTCAGGCGGCCTTGGAGGCCCACTTTTCATGCTCTATTTCTACCACCTCGGAGTCAGTGGCAGGTTGTTCTGCAGCATGACACACTCTCTGCCAGCACTCTGTATCTTCCAGAATCAGGCACCGTGGGACAGTTCTGGTCATCATTTTCCTGGCATGGGCTCTTACTCCCAGCACTGCAGCAGACACACTGATTTGTCCCCATCCTTCCCCTGACATAAAGTTGCTCTAGACAGAACCAGTCTTCTATTTGTTTGCCTCATTTTCTCTCTTTAGCATTGATTCCATATGTGCTGAGGATGTGTCTGAATGAACACTCATATCCYTCACCCATCGCTATCCCTGTTTTCTGCTAGCTAAAACAACTGCATCCCATCCAGGGATGTACTCAGGACGAGCTGCAAAACTTGCCCAAGGAGCAGAATAAACTGTGGAAATTATTGAACTCAGTCATTGCTAAATAACAATTSACTCATTGTGAAATTATTAACAGCTATCTCAGGGTATCTCTGCAAGCAGCAGTTGCTGCAGTGTCAACACACTTTGAGATATACACACAAGGTCTCTGGAGACTTTATAATTTGGTTGCTGGCCAGTGCTGCTGCATCCTCACTGCTGCTGTTACCTCTGATGGTTAAATTAAGACAGGCCAACATGGCACAATCACACCTTCATTCTGTCGGGCAGACCTATGGAGATAAAGACAGACCCAAACCAAAGAAGAGTCCCTGATCACAGTGAGAGACAGATGCATAAAGACAGGCCAAGCTGTAATTTTTCCAGAGAACCTAATAATTGCACTCTTTGAAGAGCAGCACACAGAACTAAAATATACAAGAGTGGGGCTGGCCATGTCTCAGACACCACAAAGGTATTTACAGCTGCTTTTTAACAAGTGCACAACACTTCATCAGGCCCAGGTCCCTGCCAGCCTGACACAGGGGGTGGAAGGAAAAAGAGCAGTAGGAGGGCATGATGCCAAGTTAGGGACTCCTTGAGTTTTTTCTTTTCACTGAATGATGCCACCTTTCCTCACCTTTCCACCACCTGTGTGATGACCCTCTGTAAGGCCATGCACTCCCTGACGACCACAATATCTGAATTTGGAGACACAGCACAGTTTTCTGCTCATGCAGGACAGAAGCAGGAAGGACAGCCAAATAAAGAAATAAACAGACTCACTTTCAGAAGGAAAACAGACAAAAGAAAGCACTGCTCTTTACCCAGCAATTTTTACACTCCCAGTAAAATGCCTGGCTAGAGTACAGGCAGTCCTCTGGAGAGGAGGAAGAAGTTGCTGTCTGGAGGATGGTAAGTGCTAAAGACAGAGCTTCAGATTTGCATAGACCCTTCTTTGACCAGTTCCTACCTCACAGCCTTAGCAATGTACTATTTACTCACTGGGATTGCACTAGGACTGCAAAAGCCTCTGAAACCACGAGGTGTACTTCTCCCCCAAAGCCATTTTACACCAGGTTATTTCACTTTTCACAGCAGGCTCCATCCCAGTTTGCACTTTGCTTGAGAGCAGCATCTTCCCAGATGCAGCAATGCTGAATTAGAGTCAACAATCTTTGCAGAAACATCATTGCAAATGGATGCCTACCCCTCACAGCAGAAGGGCACACYCTTGAATGTGGTAATTAACAGGCAGCACTACAACAAATGCTGTAAACATTAATAACATGAAATCTTTAGYAGACTCCTCACATCTGCTGGAAGGGGGTTTGTTTTTCATGGGAGACAAAGCAATGACTGTGTGTGAATTATGCTCGTGTCAAGTGTTAAAATGCAATAATGCACCACCCTAGAACATGCATAGAAATGACTGCTTTGCTATGTATTTTGTACTAAAAGCAGTAACCTAATCATCAAAGTAAAGCTGAATGGGCTGTTACACACCCTCATCACAGGAGCTCTTATATGTTGTTATTTGGAATCAACAATTCACTTTTCCAAGAGAAAACCAAGGCCRAAGGGAAACCTCCTCACTCCCATCAGATGAATGCCTGTGATGGAGCCCAACTACACCTCCCAGAATAAAGGCCAAGCTTAGTCCCTGCAGCAGAGGGGTATCCATGATGCCCAAGCAACAGAATTGGCTGTCCACACTAAATCCAACCTGGATATTGCTTGTTCAATATCAGTGGACAAAATTCCTGTAGCATTCCCATCTCAGGGCACTCCAGACTCCTTTGGGCACTCGTTCAATACAGAGAGCTTGAATTTCATCCTAAAATGAGACCTTTGCAAACAGAATTTTTTCCTTCTCATCATTTGTACTTTGAAGCAGCAGAGAAAAATGTCACAGTCTAAACCTGGTTTCTTGKGASTAAYCTGATCTAATGGAAGGTGCCCCTGCCCATGACAGGGGTTTGGAGCTAGATGATCCCCGAGAGATCCCTTTCAACTCAGAGAATCATTCTATGCTTCTATTGCTCCATGATTTGCCAATAMCACAGCTCTCTTCCTCCAGATGTTTTGTCCTATTTGTCCAACTCTGTCCTCCAGAGCTGCCAGAACAGGATAGAAATTTCTGCCATTTACCTTCTGGGGAAATCCCTGGTGGGAAGCATGAGGCATGGTTTGAAAACTGGCCCAGGCAGCATCTGACATTTCCTCACCGAGGTCACCCTCACAGGGGGAAGTTGACTTTGGCTGGAGCTCTGTGTGTTCTGGCTAACCCAGCTGGCAGACAAATCCCCAGGGACTCCTGGCAGGGTGAACCAGAGCAGCCTGAGGCTGCACTCCCATATTCAGGAAAGCCTGGGGCAGAGACACAGAGTCCAGCACAGAGCCCAGCCTTCAGTGCCCCATAAAAGCTGAGCCAGCTCTCAGGAAAGTTGGTGCCAAGGCTCCTGTGCAAAAGGGAATCCAACTTGTTCAGAACAGCATCTTSTGTGTCACTGCCAAAGCCCACAGGATCTCGGGTCCAGTGTCAGTCATGCTGCTGGTGCTAGCACACATTTATGGGGTCTGTTGTTGAGGCTCTGCCATTTACTGCTTTGTTCGTTCGAGAAATTCAAGTTGGCTTAATCTGATCGTGTTAATGGATCTAAATATGGACATAAAGGACTTGAGCATACACAAAGACAATGAATATGAGTCCCTCATTCATTCCTGCACAGTACACAGTAAATTGCCAGTGCAGCCCTTTCAGCTTACYAACATGTTTAGATTTGGCTTTACAAGGATTACACTCCCCACTCAGCAATTCAACCTCCTTCTAATACCTTTAAAACAGARGAAAGGCCAAGACCCCTAGAGAAGATGCCAAAGATTGAATGGTTGGCCCTGAAAGCAGACAAACTGCAGCAGCCAGCAAAGCAAAGAGGCCATGCCAGCAGTGGTGCTCTCAAGGAAAGGAAGCACAGTTTCTGTTCTGGCAGCACCCAAACACTTGTACACACAATGCAGATCCCTGCAAGGCAACAGCCAGGATCTGCTTGGAAAGGGGTTTTGCTACTTGGAACTTTTTCAGCCTTTCTTAATGCTGTTTTTCTAGGATTCCCTCACTCTTCTGGTCATTATGAAAACACAGAATCACTGGATCCCAGGCTCCCTCACTTACTGAGCCCCAGGAAGCTGAAATAGCTGAGAGCTGGAATATACTGGGTGATACTTCGTTTTCTTTCTAACAAGAAAGTACTTTCATTTCTCTCCAAACCACTCCAGTGGTCTCTCCAAACCATTTCTCTCCAGTAAGCTCACGTAAGGAAATGAACATTTGTGAGGCTGAAATCTCAACATCGAGCATTATTTAAATTTGTAGGGCTATTTAATGTTCATCACACATTTGATCCTAATAGTGCAAGTGATTTTCTATCAGTACATTTTTCTTTCCACTTCAACAAGAAGAACTGCCCCTCCAAATATAAGCACTGCTTGTTATTTTGAGGCAGTGAGGCAAAACATACAGCACATAGACCACATTTGGCTTGCTTAGCAGATGTCTGCAGATCACTTGATGTTAATTTCAACATAAAAGCTATTATATTTCTGGCCTCGCCCTATTAGTTGTTAAATAATTATTTATGCTTGGCAGATAAATTCGAGGAACCTTGAATAAAGCCCATCAACCCTACTAAACTAACCATATTTGACACAACAGTTTTCACTCACAGAAAACCCAAGATGTAATGTTTGYTGCCTATATGATTCTGCTTCACAACCTAAAAGGTAATCCTATATTTACATTTAAATGTAGAATGCATATAGAATGTGTTCCAACGCTGCTTCACAGGCAAAGTATGAGCTTGTTTGGTTCACTGACATTTGCATATTATAGCCAGGTTCAGTTCATAACTAAGTTTACCTAAATCTCCCCTTCACAATTTTGTCACTATTTAATATGATTTTCCATAGGTGTTTTGGCTTTGCCTATCTATTTTGGCTGTACTTATCACCCATTAAGCACTGGTGTGCTGTGACCTTGATGGCTACAAAACAAAGCAAAATAATAACTGGAAATGTAGACTTCCACTAATTAATACTTTTAAGCAGCTAACTCAACTTACAGAAGTGCTATTTATACATATTCAAAACTACACTTGTTGTGTATTCTGCTTGAATGGTTTGTAAATTCCAAATAGCCAATCTACAATAAAACTTGGAAAAGATATTGAGTGCAAGGCCCTGTACGAAAGGCTTTCAACCAAGGTTTTGGACATTCATATGTTGTTGTCTGAAGAAATTTAGTTGATGTGTTGTCCTTTGAGAGCATGTTTTAGTATAATTATACATTTTTTATCCTTAACAGACAAGTTAGAATTTAAGGATTTGGGAAAAATAGGGAATTTGAACATTCCACTGAGGAGAACTCATTCAATATGTCYACTTCTATTTCATTTGTCTGGTTAAAGGAGCACAGCTTCACTATTATAGTAATGTACATTATGTCTGCATTTAAGCTTATGTGCAGTTTATGATTTTGTGTAATAAATAAAAATTAGTGATGCAAAAAGGAGCAAAAGGAATTCACATTGCTTCCAGCATACTGCACTTCCTGCTCTAAAAGCTGCATGGCTTTGCTTTGCATCCTTGGCAAAATAAACTCTTAGAGTTACTAARTTGCTATCAGATGATTTTGGTGGACAATTTTGCCCTATGAAAGARCCAGGAAAAAAGAGCTGAGCTCCTCCATTCTCCTGGATACCTCCATTCCAGGCTGCTCTGAAATAGTATTTATGCATCTCTCAGCACTGTGATGAGCTCTGTCTACACTTGACCTTTACACACAGAGATATAACCCTGGGTTAAAAATCTACAGTGGAGCTGTGGGCTGTGTTTCCAGGAGGAAGAGGTCGTGSCCAAAAGCAGGCTTTATTGTAGGGTTGGTTTTACAGTTTTTATTAATGACAAGCCAATTTTCCTCCACTGATGTCTGTGATAATGCAATGCATCCTTGAACTTCATGCCATAAAGTAGCAAAGGTGAGCAACTGGTGAGGCAGAAAAAGTGAGGAGAAAAGACAGCAAATAAAATCATGTACATAAAATAACACTTGATAAATACTTGCCTTTTTGACATAYGGATTTGATGTTATTATTTCCTTTGCTTGTTGATAACAAGCATTTAACATTTTTTAAATACAATCTGCCCAGCTAGCTAATGCAGCAGGGTTTCATTTGCTGGCAAGTTCCCTTAGTTTCACATGCAGGCAGGTTCCCTTAGTGTGGTCAGCTAGAAGCAAAAACCAAAATGTGGAAATTATGGAGCTCATGGAGGAAGGCAGCACCCTCCCTAGAGCAGGGAACCAGAGTCACTAAATCCAACATTAGCCCTACACATGGCATTAACCTAGACAGATCTCTTCTCATGCACAATTTTTTGCTCTGTGTTGGAATAGGATTGCAGCTCTGAGGGAAATTCTGCAATGTCAGCAGTTTCTGGGATGAGCTTTTAAGATCTTCAATTGCTACGGGTTYCATTAACAGCTGACACCATTGCTCAGTCATTCCTAGGTTGCTTGCAGGCTTTTCATTTTTAAACATTGTTAATCATACCCTGCTCTGTGAATAACAGCAATAAATCAAAACCATAGAGAGATATACTTTCACAACAAAACCAACAGGAAACAAAAGATGTTCCTGGTGTTGATCCCCACGATCCCCTGGACTTGCTTAGGAAGACATCAGTTCAACCCTGAAAAAGAAATCCTAGCAGTTGTGTTTTCTCTGACTGTGGTACTGGTCACTCAATGAAACTGGCCTATAAACAGGTCAACAGGTCTAGCAGAGCAGTTATTACAAATTTTATTTTAAAGGCTGGGGCAGTGCAGCTTTCAATAATCAGTAACTTCAGCACAGAGTGCAACAGAAACACCCACATTCTTGATATTTAACAGCAAAGTAAAAAGAATTCAGCAACAACTTCATTCTTCACCAAAAAAAAGCAAAATCTTTACTTAACCTATTTCCTTGCCTGTTTTTTTTAAATATCTTTAACAAAAGACTCTAATTACAGGTTAGAGGTGGACCTTATTTTCATATCTCCAGGGTTCTAAGGTTACACAAGAACTAGCATATATGCAAGATTGGCTCTCCTATAGATTTATTTTTTGTTGCTCTTGCCTATGACCAAACAAGGGATAACTGTTACCAGCTCCTTCTCTGCTATTTCCTCATTTCAGTAACAATGCAGRGCCCTGATAAGTATTCAGCTACAGCAGTGTCTGCTTTGAGAAACAAAGCTGCTCTCCCGCATCTTCTGTAACTGATTTGAGGACGTTTCCACCTCAGCCCAAACATTTGTGGCCACAGTTCCACCCCCACATGCCCACACTCGGTGTTTGCAAATGCAAGAACTTGGGTTTAAGCACAACACGGCCCCGCAGTGTATCCAAGTCTCTAGACTTTTATGCCCTACATACACCGTGGAATTTCYACTGTGCATACAAAATTATTCATGACAGAAACATTGAAGGACCATCCTCCCCCTCCCTCTGTGAATACCAATAAGAAACATAGCAAGAGGTTTTCTTTTGCTTCCCAATCACAGTGAGGAAGGGAAATTTTAAACCAACATGTTTTGGGGGAGGGAAAGGGAAAGTCACTGCGAAATGTTGAAGACCAGGGGTGCAAGTACATACTTGTATTAACATCTCCCATCCCTGGAGCTGCAGTAATTTGCATGACATTATCTACCTGGGATGTTGCTATGGTTATCACCATACATAAGTAATTACCAGGGCAAATTGCACATACAGCGCACGGATTCAAGCTGTCAGAAGCAAAGGATCTTTTTATACACTTGAAAATGTACATGTTCAAAAAAACACTAATCACAAAGATTCCTGATAAGAGAAAAACTTCAGGAGTTCTCCAAAACTGTTAACTACGCTTATTGACACCTTAAGAACCAACTCAGACCATGTCTAAGTAAGAAAGACAGTGCACAGGCTCAGTAAAAAAATCAGTAGAAACAGTTATCAGTAATAATAAGCAGAAATAAATCAGTAGGAACAGTGGAAATCCCTGCCAAAGAGTTTACAGATGAGAGAGGCAAAGAGAAGAAGAAGTGGTGTATCATACAGAGGAAACGAGGTTGTCAGCCTCATAGATAACACAGGCCATGTTTATTTTGGATAGATTATGTCATGAAACTTTCTTTTGGCAACTAGGCACAAAAAGATGAATAGAAGGAGGAGGGAATGATATAGACTACACTCAAGYTAAGAAAAAGACAAGAGATAGAGTCTTGTGATGGAACAGCTAGTTAGGGCAAGCCAAAACTAAGTCTAATCAAAGTGGTTTTCTGAAAGTTCCCCTATTTCCTCTCCTGCAAAGTTTCTGCTGCTATTTGTAGGCTGGGATCTGATTGTGCTCTGAGCTCTTTCTCACAGGAGCTGAGACAAAAGTTCCACTCCATCTACAATTGTACACCCAAGCTGAAGAGAGCAGTTAACACCCAGCAGAATTTGGATAAAGTACAAATATAGGGTATCTGATGTTAGGTCATACAAAGTAAATTAGACATTAAAAGCTTAGTCTGAAAAACTGTCACATTTCCAATAAAATACAGCTGCACTGTAAAGACACAGCTTGAGCTGCAGTCTATTGGTGTCAATGAAAAGTTTTCCTCAGGAAAAGACAAAGCTTTAAACAATAGTGCTGATACTGTGACCTGAGTAAACCACATTAGGCTAACTGAAATATAAAAYACAATTCTGAAAAGCACAAAATATATTTCTATCATTTAATCTGAGGTGACATACACGAGTCTCATATCCATCCAAATCAACCATATTTTTCTGAGTACAAAGAAATACTGCAATTATTCCACAGTTACAGAGTACAGAATTGTGGAGAAAAAATGATATATTTTCCATCTGTAACTTCTCTTACAAACAAGTTCTTTTGTTTACTTAGAAATCATCTGCTTCTCTCAGATGTGTATTTTTACCTCCTAGTAGTACTAATAYTATAATGCCTTCAAGTATTTTGACTATTTTAGCAGACAGAACTAGAAAAACATACTGATAGAGATGTGCTCTGAGGAGAGTTGTGCTATGGACAGCGTGACAAGAGCAGGTATTTGCCAGCAAACAATTAGAAAACACAGCAGCCCTTAGGGATCATTTGCATGGCCTCAGGGGAAGTCAAAATTAATGATGTCCAGAAATCCAGGCTAAAATGCAAGATATGTGTACCCCCATTAGGATAAAGACAGATGTGAAGCAAGGAATTTCAGGCATTATCCAGGTAACTGGATGACCACAATGACAGGAGTAGCATAACTCCATTTCATACAAAATAGTTTGTTGGCTATAAATATATCAATGAAAGGGAAAGTAAATATGTGAAAAGCAAAATGCARGATGGAAAAAGTGAGATAAATATTGTTAGATTCACGGGGAAAAATGCTATAAACAGTAAGCAAAGCTCTTTGATTTGTACTGTTTTCCAGCCCATAAAACCCTAATATCTGCCAGCGTTTCATTAAAAGCTTATAAACTACCCAGCATGCCTGCTCCTGCATAAATGTATTGCTAAAAAACACTGTCAGTGTTGCAGACCTGGTATTTTGCAATGTTTCAAAGAAACCTTATGTGCATAAAACTCAGATGCATTATTGAAAGAGGTGTGRATGGTGAAAACAGCACCATAAACTCYAAAACTAATTAATCATTCAAGAGCAGTAAGTTTCTCTCAGCAGAGATGCTCCAAGTAATATCTCTAAGCCAGAAAACACAAATATTTTAAGAAACAGGCATTGTAGATAAAGGATTTAAGAGAAAAACTACAATTTAGTGATATGAGTGAAAGGAGTGGAAAGCATGTCTTCACAGAGGATGGAGAGTTCAAGGTCACGATAGCCCGATGGCAAAATCTGTAAATGTTAATCTGAGTGATACAAAGATCTGGCAATGCTAAGACTGACCAGATCAACAACTGTTTTGACTGAATGTGCAGCCTATTCTCAGCATTAAAATCTAAGTCTTCATCCRTCTAAGGACAAGTAATGGCAATATCATTCTTTTTCCACAACAAGTCACATCGGATCAATCAAATCCTTATTGTTATACCAGTGGTCCCGAACCAAGTCTGGAGGGATCAGAACATTCATGATTTCCCATCTTTCATAAGATCACTGCATTTCAGGGCTGGCTCTCACCAGAACCCAAACAGAGGGCAGAATTAAATTGTTCCGACGGGCAGAACCCATATCCCTGAGGCAAACCCCCCCAGCGTCTGGAGGTTTTCCAGTGAACGACTGTGGATGCACTCAGCCCGTTCTGCACTGCTGTTACTGTAGCTTTTCCTCCTTGAAGTGCTTCCAAATTGTTCTGACAACAAAATATACAGATTCATTTCCCACATCCCTCAAATAACTTCAGATCCCTCTGCTRCCAAGATCAAGCATCAAGCTGATGTTGGATTCCAACATTAATGGGGTGAATGGGCAGTAAAACCTACCTGTTACCCAAGCAAATGCTGGTCTCTCAACCAGCAGCACACTCCAGCACTTGTGGATATGGAAGCTAAAAATTCAGCACAASCCTACTTCTGGAATAACATTAAAAACAGTATTATAGATATAAGAATCAGAGAAAGGAATATTAGAAGACTAAGACACAAAAAAAGAGCCATATCTTTATTATTGCACAAATATGAGATTCCCACATATGCTAATGAAAACTTTGTTTTGAAGGTATGTGCTTAATAACAAACAAATAAACAAACCTGAGCACAATAGAAGGATTACATTTCACATTTGGAAACTCAAACACAGCTGGTCTGATCAGCTGAGCCATTTTCAAGCTGCCACATGCATATCACAGCTCTCACCAAACAGCACTGAAGCAGTTGTTTAGTTGTGGATGCACAAACATCCCCAGAGGACAGACTGTCCAGGCCACAGGGCAGCTCGTGTGATTAAGCTGAAGGGGATGCATTACTGTTCCTCTCTGTCTAATTAAGTAACAAACAAACACATTCGACTGTTTAAATGTTTGAAATCTGCTGTTGTTGCCAGTGGTTCTGAGGCAAACCAGCAGTAGTCCTGCATGGATCTTATTTACTCTTTGCACGAGTGGAAAGAGCACTCGTGGAAATCTGCAATGCCACATTTTTGGTATTCATTACAACCAAATCCTCTACCAGGCACAGCTCAGCTGCACATGGGATTTAGGTCAAAAGGATTTCTGCCACTGTGACAACAGCACAAGGGGAAGCTGTGGTCTCGTGCAGCATCCTGCACATTGGTATTAGTGGTACACCCAAGAGCCACAACAGGCTTGTGGTCTGTACATACACCATGTGGACTGGGCTGACAAACCACTTGTTGCAATTTGGGACTTTTAACACCCTCAGGTCCAAAGGAACAATGGACAGAACAGCTCTGGTGGTGCCCAGTTCACCACAGCCCCCTTAGCAGTGGGGTCATTCCACTGCAATGTGCTGCATGCAATGAAAATCCTCTCCATATCCTCTTTCTCGAGTTGTGAATTAAGTGTATAACATAGGAAAAGGAATCCTACTGCATTTTTCAATTACCTCTGCCTAGAGACTTTTACAACCGTGAACAAAATAAATTGTGATTCAAGCAAAACAAAACAAAACAAAACCTTTTTATTTGCTGTATAGTTTAGGCTTCCAATCCTGCATTTTCAGGATCCAAAGTTCGTTTCCCTTACAGTGAAAGCGACAGTGACCCCGTCATAACAAACACTTTTTTTGTGAAAGGGATGCCAACTTTTTTTTTTCCCCCATACTTTTTAGGGTATCAACACACTAGACAGAATGGAAGGGTTTTTGTTTGTTGGTTTGTTTGTTTGGGGTTCTTTATAATCGTATTGTTACATGCCACGAGAAGAAAAAAAGCCCCACATTTTTGCCTTTCCCGACCGATTTAGGATGACAGCACAAACCATCACCAACCCGGCGCTCTGAGTCCTGAGGGCAGTGCGGCACAGCCCCGCGGCGGTGTTTGGAGCTGTTTGGAGCTGTTTGTGGGGCCGATCTCGGGGCGCTCCGGGCTGAGGGGCCCTGGTGTGCGGTGTTTGGAGCTGTTTGTGGGGCCGCTCCGGGCTGAGGGGCCCTGTTGTGCGGTGTGCGGTGTTTGGTGCTGTTTGTGGGGCAGAGCTCGGGGCGCTCCGCGCTGAGGGGCCCTGTTGTGCGGTGTGCGGTGTTTGGAGCTGTTTGTGGGGCAGAGCACCGGGCTGAGGGCCCCTGTTGTGCGGTGTGCGGTGTGCGGAGCTGTTTGTGGGGCCGGTCCGCGCTGAGGGCCCCTGTTGTGCGGTGTGCGGTGTTTGGAGCTGTTTGTGGGGCAGAGCTCCGGGCTGAAGGCCCCTGTTGTGCGGTGTGCGGTGTGCGGACGTGGCGCGGCCGGGCCGGGCCGGGGCGGGGGCGGAGCGGGCCGGGGCGGGGCGGTGCGGGCCGGGCGGGCAGCGGAGCAGGGCGGCGCGGAGCGGGGCTGGAGAGCCGGGCCGGCGGGCCATGGCGGCTGGCGGGGCGCTTGTAGTGTTGCCCGCGGTGCTGCTGTTGCTGGCGGCGGGCGGGTTAGGCAAGCCCACGGCGCGGCAGGAGCGGGCCCGGCCCGCAGGCGCGCAGCATGAGGACCGGCCCGGCTTCCAGTACGACCACGAGGCCTTCCTGGGCAAGGAGGAGGCGCGGAGCTTCGACCAGCTGAGCCCGGAGGAGAGCCGCGAGCGGCTGGGGTGAGCGCCCGGCCCGGCCGGGAGACGTGGCAGGGGGAGGGCCCGGCGAGGAGGGAGGCGG
>NW_026623661.1:309966-311271 GCF_030028575.1 Malurus melanocephalus
ACCCTGTACCCCAGTGTCACACCCTCTACCCCACTGTCAGACCCTCTACCCCAGCATGGCCAACTGCTGGGTTTATACTTCTCTCGCAACCCGCTTGTTTTGCATAGGAGCTGCCAACAATTCATGGCTTTGATGTTTTTCTCCTGTGCCTTTTCTGGCCCTACAGCAATAAGCTTGGCGGAGGGAGCTGCTGTGGTGGTGTGCCCGGTGTTGGACCCGCTGCCGGACCCGCTGCCGGAGGGCTTTGCTGCTGCAGCTCCCTACCTCTGGGACACTTGCCCACACTGTATCAGTGTGAATCGAGTTTAAACCCTTCCTTCTTTGCAGCTACAAGTCCAGCCTTTCTCCTGAGTGAAATTGGTGTCTCCTGCTCAGAGCCAGCATAGCCACTCCCTATAGACAGTGAAGAACGGTCCCCCCTAATACAGGAGACACAGCTTAGGAAAGCCAAGTATTCTCTGTTTGCTAATTTTGATTGTGCAAATTCCCTCTGAATTATTTGTAGCAAAGTAAAATAACGAATAGAGACATTCCTGTAKATGATGTGTAAAATGCAGGAAATCCCTAACTAGTAGGACAGCTTTATGAGTTTGGGGCACTCCGTTTTTGGGGGAAAATCAGGGCCAGATAAAGATTACTAAAATTGGCCTGACATGCAGTTTGGTTTTCTGCCAGCTCTTAAAGACACTGATCTCTTTTTACAGGAAGATTGTGGATAGAATAGATGACAACAARGATGGCTATATCACAACAGAGGAATTAAAAATCTGGATTAAGCGAGTCCAGAAACGCTACATCTATGAAAATGTGGCTAAAGTTTGGAAAGACTATGATCTAAACAAGGATGATAAAATTGCCTGGGAAGAATACAARCAAGCCACATATGGTTATTATCTAGGTAAGAGAACATCTTCAGATTGTATGATCAAGGGTATTTGAGATTATAAAATATGATTTCTTGCCTTACAGTCAACAGGAATTTRGTGTCACATATAGGACTCTTGAAGTTCACATTAAATTTTATAGATGCTCAGAGGTCAAAAGCASTTCTTAGTTATTTATTGCAGCCCTTTGCACATGGGTCTACAGAAGGCTTTGTAGAGGTATCATGAAATGTACTGACACAGCTGAAATAGAGTCTCTTCCAGTTAGAAATATATTCTTTTTTAACATTAGAAAGGATACTTTAATTAAAGAATAATATATTGTGTAATTAACTGTATTTGTGAATTTAGTCTCAAATCTTTAAGTCTAGATGTTAAAAATTTAGTCTGTGTCTAAGCTGTAGCAAAGTTATTGATTAAA
>NW_026623661.1:311712-340154 GCF_030028575.1 Malurus melanocephalus
GAAGAAAACTTTTGTGAATGAAGTCTACCCCAAACAGTGCCTAAGTGATACTTGTAAAGGCAGATTATAAAAATCTGTCGGGTAATACAGAATACTACAAAATCCATTGTTCTGGATTGCAACAGAAGGCTGCTTAGAAATTCACCTCTACTACTGTCACCTTTAAAAATCAAACCAATTATTTGACCCTTGACTTCAAAACTTCACAGGAAAGAGACGTTCCATTTAGAGCAGCAGCTATTCTGGCAGCAAAGCTTTGTATTTTTAGACTCAAACAGCTTTGTTTTGATAATATGTTTTAAAGGAAAACACTTCTGAGATTATCTTGATTCATTTGTAGAAAATCCAGAAGAATTTCAAGATGCAACCGATCAGCACAGTTTTAAGAAAATGCTACCCAGAGATGAAAGACGATTCAAAGCTGCAGATCTGGATGGAGACTTGGCTGCCACTCGTGAAGAATTCACTGCTTTCCTTCACCCAGAGGAGTTTGAGCACATGAAAAATATCGTCGTTTTAGTAAGCAAAGCAAAATCAATGCCATTGCTCCAATGTTCATGGATGAACTTTAAAGTCTTCTCTAACCTTTCCAGGCAGGGTTTAGAAAGCACCACACATATAATAGCTAAATAGGGAATAGAAGGGGATGCTTCTCATTATATTCACTGGGTTTAGAACTCTCAGTACAAGAGAGACTTGTTAAGTGCACTTAGACAGCTCCTAAATGGAATCAAGAAACAATCTTGAGGCATCGACTTAAACCAAAATAAAAAAAGGGTGTGCTGACCTGTAGCAGCTGAGTGTTTCATGCAGGCTTGTATCTGCACTTAACTTAAGCAGTTCATCATACAGGGATTTTTTTTCAATATGAAAGGATATTTGTTTATTTGTATTCAAAGTATAAATAATAGTCCCTCTGGACTTAATGAGACTTCATTCACTTATGTACAGGCCTCAGAACATTAAATGATCAAAAGCCAGTAGGCATAACTTTCAGTTTTCTGATTATTTCCATGCAAAATTATTTTCCAGGAAACCTTAGAAGACATAGACAAAAATGAGGATGGTTTTGTGGATCAAGACGAATACATTGGTAAGTACTGATACTTGTTTCTTACATAATCTCCAGTCCATTTTTCCATCTTCTCTCAAATGTGCAGCAGCATTAACAACCCTGAGATGAGCAGTTCTGTGTTCCAGTTCAACTATTTTACACTAAYCATCCAATCCAGAAACTTAAATTTAATTTTAGGTAGACAGCAACATCAGGAAATGTCCCTCATATTTTGCAGCACAAAATTCTCCTCTTTTTTCTCATTTAACTCATCTAAGAGTTACATGAGWAYAAGAGAACCTGGAATAATATTTTTCATGGCAGGGATATTCTCTGTATATTATACCATGTTTACTGCTGTTTAAAGGCATTGTTTAGAAATGCAGRAGGATCAGAAGATGAATTAATCTTTTCCCAAGTTTGGATGGTTCTCAAATATCCCAAACAGCTCAGAAGCACACATTGCAAAAAGATAAAACTTGCTTTGTTCCTAGCTAGTTTTTTTCTTAGTTTAATTAGTAAGTAAAGCCCATACTTGTGTARTGGTGATACCATTATATTTGGATGAGTTTTAAATACAGAAAGGAGCCCCATGAAAGCGTTAGTGCAAAGTTGGATGAGTCTTTCTGTTTCTAATGGTGCTGTAAAGATCACTTCCCATAGAATCAGGAACAATATACACACGTTAATTAATGGCGGGGGGTTCTGTTCCTTGTAAATTATATTTAGCCCAGAAAGTGAATGCTATTCATCTATGACTGAAATAACAGAGCAGCATAATTTCCACAGTAATTTCAGTTCATTCAGTGACATTACCTACATATAATTATAAGGTAATTGTCAACATTTGTTACCATGTGAATGCTGGTTTTTCTTGTCTTCTATAGATAGGAACATAGAATGTTCTAGTCACGATCACCCCACATTGGCAAGGATGATAAAAATCAAATTGACAGGACATGTCAGTTGCTTCAAATAAACAATATAATTTGCTCTTTTAAAAATGAGAAAAGAAAGTGAATGTGTTGTCTGAAGTTTTCTTCATGAGTTGAGAAAACTGCTTAAAATATTCCTACTTCCCTTTTTCAAATGTAATTTTGATGAAATTGGGATTAAGAAACCWGCAGAAAATTAAATCCCTTCGTCTGTCTTTGTGGGAAAGTATCTTCTACTGGAATATGCTGCAGCACTGCACAGTTAAAAGAGAACTGATCTGCTAAGCTGAATGTCTCTTACACAGACTTCTCTAAAAGCAGTACAAAAGCAAGCAAGTTCCATTTAGCAATTTTTGTTTGCCTAAATTCCCCCGTGCCTTTTTTCCTTTAATCACTCTCTGCTGGCTGGAGTCTGATCTTATCCASAAAGACATTTGCTGGCAGGGACAAGATAAAATGGCTGAGCTCCTTTCTCCCCATGTGACTGAGCCTAGCACTAAAGCTTATGACTGCTATTTAACCAAAGATCCTYAGAGGATTTGGTTCATTCTGAAATTCTGCTGATGGCCATTGAACATGTTCACCTCTCCTGTCAGCCTCAGCAGCAGTGCACAGGTACAATGCAGGGTAATGTGAGAATGGGCAGAATCACCAGCAGTGAAGAAATAGGCTTAAGAGAAGATAGCTGCTCTGTTTACACCCTGCATTTGTTTTCTGTACAAAGGTACACTGGGCAAAGAGTGAAAAGTTCAGTCTCCTCTGAGGAACATTGTGCAAATATCTGTAGTTGGTGCATAATTTACAGAGTGAATACAATTCAAGTAAGACCCTTATTTCCTCTCCAGCTGATATGTTTGCAAATGAAGAGGGTGGACCAGAGCCTGACTGGGTGATTACAGAGCGTGAACAGTTTTCAGATTTTCGTGATCTCAACAAGGATGGAAAGATGGACAAAGATGAGATCCAGCACTGGATCCTCCCCCAAGACTATGATCATGCACTAGCTGAAGCTCGACACTTGGTCTACGAATCTGATGTGGACAAGGTATGTAGTGTTCCAGTATAGTTTATAAAGAAGGTGTATAAAGTGGTGTGGGTTTTTTTTAAATACCAGCTTGCAAGAATTTATTCTTAATACCTTCTCTTTAGAAGCTAGAATTGCTAGTACATGAATGTTTCCATGCCCGTTTCAGCTGGTAGTGTTAGAAWCATGAAGTAGTAAAATATAGTTTATCACTCTAGAAGTTCCTCTGGCTTTCATTAAGTGAGATAACAAACTATCATCTTAAACCTGGRCATTTTAACCCAGCAAAAATACTTTTTCCTGTAAGAGKGRTYATGACTTTTRTAYGTTAATACAGAYTGTAAGAGGAAAATAAAGCTTCATTTAGACTGGGGGTAGCAAAACCACTCTCAGTTCTATTATCAGGCACATACATTTTGCTTAAACACTGGCTCTGATGTGGGACAGGAGATCACAGATGCTGATCATCAGAAGTGTAATTAATTGATGTATCTGTAATGATGATCTAATTTCAAGCACAGTTGAAACATGAAAAGCTAAGATACTCCTAACAGAGGGAGTGTAAATTGCTATCATAAGCAACCATCTTCAGCAAAGTACACGAGAGAATTTCCATTTTTACCATCAKGAACATGAACCAAACCACAAGTCAAAAGTGTGTACCAGATAATCCACTGTTAGCCTATTGCTTGGCAGTGAGTTCCTTACAAAGGACTTGCCATGAGCAGTTTGACCCAACTGAAGCCTGTGGGACTTCTGCTTTCCTCTGAAGTCCAAATTTCACTTACCATGACAGCTACAAAGGACTGCTGAAYCTGCAGTCTGCTGCCATGAAGAACTGTTTCCCAGGGGGAAGTCTGTGCTGGTGTGTCTTTGACTKAGCTTTGAACATACTCTCACGTAAATTTTGTTTTCCTCCTACCAGGATCAAAAATTAACGAAAGAGGAGGTTCTAGACAACTGGAATATGTTCGTTGGAAGTCAAGCTACTAATTATGGGGAGGACCTCACAAGAAACCACGATGAACTATGACACAGTGTAYCACACATCTTTTCTCCACTTTATTGAAATCACCGTGTCCATCCCCTCTTAGAGGGAAGATGGGCAAGGGACACTCACAACTGAATGACTTGCAGTAATATTATTTTTAACGTGCCAGCTTATTACCTCAGAAACCACATAGAAATAGCTTTTTTACTCTTTTCACATGGTTAAATACAGTATATAATTGCTACAGTTTTATTTTTGAAAAATTCAAAAGGTAACTTTTCTGAATAAGTTAGAGCCTGACACAAAAAAAGGCATTTCTAAAAGCRTAATTGCAAAGTTCTTTAATAGYRAAATATTTTCTTCAAATACCTGTTWTTACCATAGTGAGGATTAGAAAGAAACTTAATGTTTAAACTGACTTAAGTTATTTAGTTGTCTTTTTTAATAGCATGTTAACAGTTTAGAGTTAACCGTTTGAGCCTTCTATCCAGAGAATAATTTGCCAGCAGCTTTGTCTCTACAAGTTTGTGTCCCAGTTTGGGTTTTTGCTTTACCAGTGCAACATGCACAGGTGGCCCTTTTTCCTGACCCCAGCACAGTKCAGGAACAGAACTGGGGCCCAATCCTGGCATTCCCAGCCAGGGCTGCAGAGTTCAGTGTAGCAGCTTCTCCTCCTGCCAGCAGGGTAACGTACAACTCTTTGTGGTACAACTCTTTGTGGGCTGTTAGGCGTGCTGCTTCCTGGGAGGAATTGTGCCACATGGAGCATAATTTATCTCCTGCTTTTCGCACTTTACCCGAGCCGTACTCTTGTTCACACAGTGTGAATGGCAGCAGTTCTGTGATGGAGAAAGAATGAGACATATCACCCCTCTGRGCCTTCTGTCTCCTCTGCTACATAAGAACAGATTTTTGTGGCTCAACTTCTGGGTTTGTATGTATATACTTATAAGTACGTGTTACTGACAGCTCTCCTTCCAAAAAAGAGGGGGAAATTTCCACAGGTGCTTCCTTTTTTTTTGTATAATGTGAGTTGTTACATGTATATTTTTATATACTTAACTTAGATAAGTTCGGTTATTTTTAAATGTACTGGTTTTAAAATAAGCACAATAAAACCAATACTTCTTTTTGATACTGTGAAGGTGCAATAAAACTAACACAGATTAGCTGAGAGAGATGATGTGAAGCACAAAACCAAGCCTCAGTGAAAATCATCAGGAGACAATGCAGAACTGTGACCTCTGTAAACAGTGTCATAGAAGAACTGTGGAGAAATATTGTACATCTTGCAGTTGAAGATAGTTAAATCTAGATTGCAGAGTCTGACAGAGATGTTGTGCTTGCTGGCACCACTACTAAGCTTTTGGGGTACACTTACGACACGGCCAGCAATGTCTCTGAAAAATCCCTACCTCTTCCACTAACATAAAGTAGGGCAAATGCCATAAAAGTGAACTGGTTTTGCTTTTACAGTATCTTCAAGTTAAATAAAAGCCTAAATGCAGTGTTATCTGAAAAGCAATAAAATTGTATCTTGGCATATGTAAATGATTATTTTGTTCATGGCTTGAATTTGGAAAGGTTTATTGTATTCAATAATCCTGACAATCTTTATCAAACTAGCATATTTTGCTAACAGATTTTCGGTACTCTCAATGTACTCAGATTATAGCTTCTGCTATTCCAGGAAACAATAYCTTAAAAGACCTCAAAAATCATCTTGTTTCCTGCAAGTGAAACTGCAGCTCAGACTGGATACTAAGCCAAGGATTTTCACTGGAGCCCAGGGGAAGGTTGTTTGCTCACTCTTGTTGAAATTCAGTGGGAGTTGGGTGCTGAGACACTAAGCATTGTTGCCCTTAGCTAAACATGACACTTCCAAATGCACTGTGCACTGTCCCAACAAAAAAACACATCTGTGCTTTGACAAGCAATCACATTTTCTTCCACATTACTAAATGAATTTGGAACAGAATTAGCAGCACGCAAGAGAAAAATCATGTTCTCATTTGTTCTTGATTTCTGTTAGTGCTTGGAACACAGTGGCATTTTCCAGGATAAAACTATACTYACGTGAGCAAGAATGCTGAAATCASAGTTGTTCATGTAAACAGTAGCTGAAAATTTAGATCCATAAAAAGCTTTTTTTCCTCAAGAGAACGGTACTTGGATGGCACATATTAAGCTAGGAAAAAGGTAAACATGTCAATTAGAATGAGGTTTAATCAAATTATTTATCAATGACAGGTAATTGGGTTATATTAAGATTAGAAGCATTTTTAATAGAGCAGAATTTTGAAACCATTTTTTAGAGAACATGAGTATCCCTAATGTGATTTTATTTTCAAGGCTCCCCTCTTTCAGCAGTTCATGGTGTTCCTCTTACCAACATTCAGTAATGGCACAGTACATTCCATGCACTAAATTTCCCTTTCAAGCTCAATGCACTATAGAAGAGCAACTCCAAAAGAGACTAGAGCTTCTGGGTTTAAATTTAACACTATTTAAGGAAAGCAAACCTTTGCTAGGGGATATAACTGTTAACATTGTGATTTTTCAAGCCTAAGGTTTCTAATGGGGTTTGACTGTTCCAGAGATAACATTTTTTTTCCTAGGTAACATATTTCAACTCCTATTATGAGCAAACGTTACAAAATTTTAGTGTAATGTGAAATACTGTAATGTCAGATAGCATTATTTATCTGCTTAATATGACTAAAACTATTAATTGCTGGGAGCCATACTTCATCCCAGCAACATGAAAATCCATTTTGTGCCTATCTTGTCAGTTATTGCCGATTTTCTTAATCAATTGTGACACAATGAAATTCTGTTGGGAAGCATGTTTATATATTTCCAACTTCAGGTTCTGTATGGTAACTCTTATTACATAGATCCTCCATTAACTCAGTGTTTTYACTATGCCTGTGCCACAGTACATCAAAGGTGCATTTTTTCCTACTTAGATAGCTGGAATAGCCATTATTATTGCCCATGCAGTTTTAATTATTGGAATATATGAAATGAGCTAAGTGKCTTATGTTCATTGTCTTATAATTCCATTTAATGATTCAATCAGGTTGAATCTATCTCCTATTCCAATAAAAGGTACTGTGCATAACTCCCTGAGGAAAGGGGATCACARCCCATCCTGCTCTCCTTACACTTAYACAAGTACCTTACAATGGTTGCATAATGCTTTACTATTTGCAGTGCAGAAGCTGATCCTGATCCCAGTGAAGTTAACGTGAATTCCGGGTTCTAAGAGAGCAAGAACTAGTCTAAGTCCTTGGCCACCCACAGTTAAGCAGAACAATGGGGTGGTGGGACTGGAGGTCAGAAATAACCTTCTAACCATCAGATCCTGATCTCCTTATTGCTACTGAGCACTAACATTTAGGAATTTAGACTGATTTTCATAGTCCTGTGAGAGAGTTAAGGGTATAAGTCTAGTTCATGGAAGACAGTGTGTAAAGTCTTTCTGGTCTGTGCAAGGAACCTGAGGCATTTTGTTGAGTGATGGTGGTGGCATCAGTCTTAGCAAATGATGTGAGTTTTACAGATTGACAGAAGGATCTACAAAAAAGATTTCATAACTAAAAATTTTACAAAACCTGWCTTGGCTTATAGTTGAGCACTTGGAAGCATTCACCACTTCTCTTTTCATCGCTCCAGTTTAGTGTGTGCTATATTCCATTCAACAACTCCATTGTCCAGCAAGGAGCATATTAACCATATTCAATAATTACCAAGGGAGAATTTAGGATTATTTTCCTCTGAAGTTTCAGGCACCAGTAAGACTGATGTSCCTGAAACTCAAGTGCTGTATGGATTATCCCGTCATGATGAATTTCAAAGCAACCTCATAAGAACAGGTTACCAGCTTTCCCCTRGTGTTAAACACTGAACAGGGAGCATGCATGTGTATGTGAAACAGCAGGGAGTTTCACACCTGCATTCTGCCTCTCCACAGGATAAAGTAAAATATCTCCAACAGATGGGAGCCTTTCTTCACTATGGCAGTGACAAGAATACAATTATCCTGTGTATGCATTACTGTTCCTATTGATAATTGAGGGATATCCATCCTCAGCACAAGTGTTGGCTCCATTTCATATACTGMATGTTAGTCATTTTCCTTGTGGAAGAATTTCATAATCATAAAAGGTCCAAATATAGTCCAGTTGGCTAACTTTTGAATTTTTTAGTATTTTTGTGTTTCTTAGTTGGCCTCACATTTGTAAAGTTGGYCACATTTGTGGTCTGAAACTACCASGTACCTGAAATTCYAGGCCAGCTGTATAGAACAAATCATGGCATGATCCTGAATCTGAGTACTAATTAGGAGTGACACATACATTAGAAATGACAATGTTTCATCATATCAACAAGAATTTAGATATGCATTGCGACACTTAAGAAATATTTTCTTTATACAGGAATAGCCTGACAGCTTTTAAAAAGGACCAGTGGGGGTACAAAAGATGAAAAATTAGAAGACATACCTTGAAGTCCTCAGTGAGGCTCCTTGGTGCTTTTGTGGATGGTGTCWCAGACACAGGAGTTGATAATCCCACCACTGTGATTCAAGTTAATCCCACCACTTCAAGTGATGATTCAAGTTGCTCTCAAGGCCAAGGAAAAACTAAGGAAGGGAGAAAAAAAAACAAACAATTGTAACTGTAGTTCCAACACAGTTCCAACACAATGTTCTCAGGACTTCTCAGGACATACCTTCTGCTTGGGTTAAAAACAGTAAATTTAATGTTTCAGGAAGACAAAAAAAAAGGGTGACTTTTATCATTAGATCAACTGTAAGATAATAAGACACACAAAAAATAGTATTGATAGATTGACAGGTTAGATACATCCCCCCAAATTACTCCCAATGCCCTCCTCCAGCTTTAAATCCATCTGAAATTCTGACATGGCTTTCACTGCATCACACAGGGCCTTGGTTGCTGAGACAAAAGGAAGGAATGCTAGCTAAGAACCCATCAAGTGAGAGGTGCAGCAGAATTCAGATGGTTAAAACTTGCTGAAATCTTTACGTAGTAACATGTAAATGAGTAATTTTTAAACYTTAGGGAGCATCTTTCTTAAAAGGTGAATTCACAAGGAAACTCCACAGAATGAAAGAAATGCAGGAATGAAAGAAAAAGAGTGGCTGGAGAGGTATCCTGGATTATAACAAAACCAAAAGCTTMTCTTCATTCCTGTTCTTAGTTTAGAATATTTTATATCAATTCTTTGCTTTTCTTTATCCTTAAGTTTTAAATTCAGTTGACAGTACAGATGTAATATTTCTGGGACCCCTCAAACCTTCCCAATATTTAATAGTGGGAACCTGTGTCCAAAATGCAGTCAATAGAGACAAGTAGGGCCCCTTCAACTGTGACTTCAGAAGGTACAATTATGGGTGCATAAAGCAGACAGTGCAAACATCCTCTCCTTATATTCCTGCATCCCTTCATRATATACACAAACACTGCTGAAATGRAACAGKCAAGATGAAGAGCGATGAGAAACGACATGAAAWACTGCCTTTAAAATCTACTTTATTCAACTGGAAACAAAACATTTTAAAAGGTGATAATGCTCTAAAAGCTATTTAACTCACCAGCCAAATCAAACTGACCAAAATCTAATTTATTCCTTGTCTTGTTTAGCAGATGCTTAAAAGATCAATATAGTTGTCTCTGTAGATCGACATAAAATATTAACTAGCCTGAGTGTTCTGAAGCTTTTTACAACATATTCAGCCTCATTAAACATTAAGCAGCCTTGAAATATAAATATAAAATAACTCTCAGCTTCCTATCCTTCAGACACAGAACAAAGGTAACTCAAATGGGGGAAGCATGAGGAAAATATATTAAATGAACTGGGAATTCACAGAGAAGTTAACTTAGGAAAGCTGTCKGTATAAATTGGCTCAATCAGATACACTTTACCRTAAGGAAGAAAATATTSCAGTATCAGAAGAATATCTGCTAAGGAACAGAACAGTAGTGTGGCATTTGTAGCATGACAAATTAATAAAAATAAGCCTCTGACTACAACTAGACTAATCTGAGGCCCAGTCCTCATTTATAGTCCAGCTTCTTTCACCCCTCGTATTTGCTGTAAGAGCCTCTCCCCAGGTTCAGTAAGAACAGAGCCCTCTTTTCTCTGCTTTTCATTACTGCCTGGTATGTTAAAAATATCTGGGCAATACAGCAGAAAGGAGTTTCAGGTTCACTAAAGGGAAATGTCAGCTTTGCAAATCACTGAAAGTAACCGGACATAAACTGTCAAAATAAGTCAGCAAGACAGTGTGGTTATTGTCAGCACGTAACTCAAGCCTGCAATCCGAGCTGTGGCTAAAGGTTAGACACAACATAGCAAGACAGTCCTACTAGGATGTACAGATCAACTAATTTAGCTAAAAATGCTGTTTAATTTTAATATATGCTGTATGTTTAATACCTTTYTCTCCCACTTTGCTGCTTGCTTTACTGTTACTGCACACTGATAGCAAAGAATAAAATCCAGCCTTACACAGTATGAMCTTTACCACTGCTGAGTCTGCCAGTGCTTAAGAGATGTTTTTCATGTTGCTTTCTTACTGCTATTTCTTGTCCAGGATTGGTATCAGAGCAGAGGTACCAATGCTTCAATTCATTGCAGCCTCCTYCTCTCAATTTGGCAAGAAGTGAAACTGCGTGGGATTCATCCCCCTGCAGAGAGAGGAGATTTTGTGAACATTATATGGAGCAATTAAGTTCAAATTCTCTTATACAACATGAAAGTAGGAATGCCATAAATTAGTCAATGCAAAAACCATAAGGAGTTGAGAATGAAACCAAGAAAAAAATTTGGAACATCTAGAGGAAAAAGAAGAAATTAATATAGATATTTTTAATTTTTTGCAGCATAAGCAAGTTAGCAGTGGACTCACATAAAGAATAAATGTATCAGACACATTAAGAAGTGATATTCAAATAGCATTTGACATTGGACTATTTTTGCTGCATTCTCAGAATAGAACTGGAAARATACTTTTTCATTCCACTGCATTACACCGTATTTTTAACTTTCTCTACCTGTATGATATACTTTAACAAGCATTGATTTGAACAACATCAAGTCAAATGTTTTACACTCACTTGCATGCCACATTTTCAGATAGTTTAATCCTGTCTACAAAGCCTATCTCYGGACAGGTATTTTAAAATTAAATTWAAAATTATGTGTAATGGGAAAAGATTATGCACATTGTGAGCAAGGTGTTAAGTCAAGGGGACAAATCATAGCCCACTGTGACAAGTTTGGGGAGCTCAAGCAAAACCCCTGATTTTCTTCAGTTCTGCACCATCCCACCCTGCTCCTGGTAAAACTCAGAACAATCCAGATAAAAGCCAGCCCTGTATTATCTGCTCATCCCTTCCCTATTAGACCTTTTTTAATTTTTATTTATTTTTTTTTTTTTTTTCTGCTTGGAGATTCCCAGAGCTGAGCTGCCTCCTCWGTTCCACTCAGTAGTGACACAAAGAGTTGCTCACCTTTCTTACAGCCACGAAGGAGCACAATGAAGCCATAACAAGGCACAGGGATGAGGCTGCACAATGCAGGCAGGAATGCACAAAATTCTCACATCAACTTAAGGAGCAGTGTGGTGCCTTGTTTGCTTCTTCAATCTGAGTGCTTTGCCTAAATTGCAGGTCCTGCAGGTTGTTTGGGAAGAAAGGTAATTTGACAGTTGTGTCAGGCATTTCTTTTATACCATGATACAACACAGAAGAATCAAACAAGGCAGTTTTCTTGCTGAGATTGTCAAGCTCTTTTATCCAAAAACCCTTTTTTCTCAAGGGTGTGCTCATTCATGTGTCATCCTTGTATCTCACTGAGCTGCTGGCGTGTAGGAAACAAGCCAAAGACCACAGTTAGAAGGTCACCCAAGTGTTATGAAATCGGCATTGAGGTTTAGGGTAGAACAAGCAGGCATAAAGATGGGCACATATAGGCAGCAGCAGTATTGGGAAGGGAGAGGAATTTTCCCTGGTCACCTGCTCTCCAATCAAACCTGGAAATCAAGCCTCTGCACAYATGAAATCTGCTTCACTTTCTGTGTTTTAGTCTGCTTGAAAATCTGAGTAACATAAAAACCAAAATGCATACCAAATTTACTGTAAATATTTGCTCAGCCAAGGTATAACTGTTTGCTTTGATCAAGCTGCACTTGGCATTTCTCTTAAACATCCATCCAAACCCTGTTTCTGGAATGCAATCTTTGAAGTCTTGGAGGTTCTTTTCATACMAGACCTCTCCTGTCCATGCACACAGCAAAGCCTTTTAACACCCTAATAGAAATCGTGACCTACTCATAAAGCATTTCAAATTCTACTTGCTATAGGTCACTGAAAAAATGAATTTCTGAAGTAGACCCTTTGATAGAATTAAATATTTTCTTTAGGAGTTAAATGACTGTTAGACATATATATAACTGCATACAAGCACACACAGAACATAGATGAGCTACCAGCAGCAAAGCCACTTGATCACTTATTTTCTTAAAATATCTGATATTCTTCAGTAAGTTTGTTTTCAGAAGACATTGCGTTAGATTTGCAAACAGACTGGAAGAAAACTAATTAGAACTAACTATTGTTGAGAAATGTTAATGCAGAATGGAAGGCATTTARAGAACAGTAACAGAGTTTAAAATATAAGTTCATTCCAGTAAATCAGTGTCAAAATGACAAGAGAAGCCAACATAGCTYGAGACAGATATATGGAACAATATGTAAGACAAACAAAAATGCTTTTGAACCCATCCATAGAATATCAGAAGTGAAAGATTTGATCAAGTATTAAAAGAAAAKGGCTAAACCAAATGAAACAAAACCCAAAGTGAAGCGGATAGTCAAAATCTCTCAGTATGAGGAGTTTTTTTCCCTGGTTTGGATTTTTTAACCTTTTCTTTTTTGTTAAATTGKGTCAAACCCAAAGATTTAAGAATTTCAGAATTCCATTCACTTTCCAAAATAAGAGTGAAAAGCATCAAACTAAAATGCAATGACTAATGACTACTTGGAATATTTAATTAATTTGCAGCTGTTCCRAGATATAACTGCATCTGATGCTTCATACCTAAATACTTCTGTACACCAATGCCTATTTTTTCCTGGTACAACCTATTTTTCCTATCATCTCAGTGGCAGCCCATGCAAGGAAGCAAGGTAGTGACCTGCACCCATTTCTTCTCTTGCAAAAGGATGCTCAGCTACTCACAACTGAGCCTGAAGGAAGCCCACAGATTAGACATCAGATATCCAAGAGAGAAATAAAAGTGGGGACAGAAATTGAGAGAAGTCTTCACTGACACTTTACAAGTTCATGTAGTTCAAGAGAGATCCCTGAAGACAGGAGACCATCATAATGCCATTAGTTAAGGGAAAGGGCTAGGGGAACTGAAAACGTATGTAGGGAAAGCTTAAAAATCATTTTAGAAAGCCAAGCAAGGGAAACACTTTAAACAAGCACACTGGTGGTTCAATTAAGGGTTTCAGAGATGCCTGTAGGAGAAAATCTCAGAGGATATTACTGCTAGGATAGACAAAGGGACGCAATGGGAACCTGATGTGGAGATGTTCAGAACCATTTCCCCAAGTTTCATATTGGAAGCTAAATGCATTAAAAAATTTAGAGCAGCAAATGTATTCCAGAAATACGGACAAAGTGCATTCAATAAGCTGCATGTATCAGCACARACAGAGGGGCTGAAGCTCCAATTTTACAAACTGAAACAGCACTGAAAAGCAAGGGAAAGGAAACCTTGATTAATAAGGTGGACAGATTATTTACTTTTCAATAAATAATTTCAACATTTGTTAAAGAGGATGCAAATCCTCTTAGGAAGAACTCACCTGGTTGATTTGTTAAAGAATCCAAAATGAAGACAAAAAAGCAGAGAAAAGAAGTCATAATGAAATCTGTTTGAAATTATTAATGAAGAATTGACCAAGTACTTTCCAAGACAAAGAATACAACTCTGTGTAAATAATATTATACAATTAGTACATTTTTACACAAAAATAATTTCTTTTAGAAATAATGGCAGGGGTTGGATGTTTTCTTTGTTTTTGAGGTGGATGGGGGATTTGGTGTTGGAATTTAACATTAAACCAGGGTAGAGAATTAAGATGAGTAAATTTTACCATTTATCACTTTCTTTTCCAAAACATGGTGATRTTTTCCCTAGAAGCACAAATTGTACATGGGTATTTTCCATCCACTGATTAGTGTGCATTTTACAGCCTCAGACTGAGACCTACACTTAAGTGCCAACYTATTCAGCAGAGAAATCAAAGAGCTTCCTTCTCCTGCTCCACATACTCCCACATCCAYTCTCCATGGTCACAACTGCATGGCCTTCATTTAAAAGTAGGTCTGCATTTGCTATTGCCTCGCTCATAGGGAATGGGAGGTTTTCACTGGAAATACAAGTTTTAGCTTTAGCTCTARACACAGCATCATGCTTTTAGCTTGCAGGAATCCAGTTAGATTTCCCATGTGCTGAACAAATATCAGAGGTCACACAAAGAGAGGATATGTGACCCTATAAGAGCATAAAGACTGGGGAGGARGGAAGAAGAATCAACAGCTACTACTTACCACCATAAACTGTAAATCAAAACAAGCTGTTTAATGGGGTTTAAAAATACTGATGCAAAAACTAACTTTACCATGTATCAAGCTAGCTGGAATAAATGTTTAAAGGTGTACTGCTCAGTTTTCTCAAAACTGTAAACATATATTAGCCTTTTCCCAAAGAATGGCTTCTAAACAATTTGAGAACAGTATAGTTTGATTGATTTGCAACCACAGCAGAACAATGTAGCACAAAACAATCCTCCCACCTTTTCTCCTCTGCCTCTTCATTTCAGAGTCGTGTTCCTAAATGGAGCCCATCAGCTTGCCTCGTGTTGGCAGAGGTAGGAAGGATGAGGAACAGCAGAGGATGGTGCTCTGCATATTCCCTTAGCTGGGGTGGTTATCCAGTGCTTGCCTTGGTCCTTGGCAGTAACTGCAGCCTGCAAAATAATGGCCTCAACAGCTTCTTAGGCCACTTGCTGTTATAATCTGTATAATAAGTATTAGTTTAGCTTTTCATATGGAAAGTTAATCCCCTAATAACATTTCAAATTACTGAACAGTGTTTGGAAAAATCATACCTACTATTCAGAAACCTGYGCTGCAATCAGCTACACGAGATATACAGCATTCCATAATTAGTGCACACCTTTCAGACTTGGCTAATTACCTCTTATGAATTAAAAATGTTTCCCCCTCCTCCATCACTATACTTGAGAGGAAAAAAAAAAGGAAGAAAAGATAAGCTCTATATTTCTCAGGTAGCTGAAAAATCAGTTAGATAATGWCACTGATGTGGTTATTTCCAGGTGAACATCAGGTTATTCAACCCAGGTGAATTTAATGACTCTGGACAAGTCATGCAATGAATTTTCCTGTAAATCACTTATAATTGCAAACATAAAAATTAAAAACCAGTCTGAAGAGAGAGATAACAGTATAAATGATGGAAAGCAGTAATCTACAGATAGTGATGCTGCTGTTTTAATTGAGGCCATTCTGATGTGAAGCTTCTGAACCTCACGGGGACAGCACTAAGATGAGGAGCCCAGGTTCTCTAATCTGCAAGAGCTTCTRAATGACTACATATGATTAATAAATGTGTTTTTAATATACTGACATAAAAACTTCCGAGTTTCTCCTCTCTGATACAATGTTCTTCTACATGCCTCAGAAAGACCAAGTTCAACTTGGCTATCCACTTTCTCCCCAGYATGCATTAGCAGCTGGCTATTACTGCTGTGCTGAGCCATGGATTAGGATTGCTTGTGCTGGATTCCCAAATCAGTATTCTGAATTACACATGGCACTTCAGATTCCAAATTCCCTGAGCAACATCCACCATTTTTTATATCTCTGGGTGCTGGTCAGATCAACAACACCATGACCTCGTCATAAAAAAACCTGAAGTCTCAGTGATGGAGAGAGGGAGCCACTGCCTCTGCCTGCTCTTGCCATGCTTTGGAGCACAAAGCCTCATCTCATTTGAAGGTGTTAAAACTCAAAAGCTGGCACAACACCTCCAGCCCTGCCCTGCAACTCCACAGTGCTCCAGGAAGCCATCACTGCACAACCCACGCAGGGCCAGAATGACAAACAGCAAAAAGACAACAGGCTTCAGATCAGTTACAAGGGCACTGATTGTACTTAGAATAACAACTGGAAAATACAGCTGTTCTCAAAATACAGCTGTTCTCACTGCAAAAGGGAGGGTGATGGGGTCTGTTCTCCTCCCTTTACCTGCCAATAACCTGAAGCAAAGGGCCTCACATGCAAACAGAGGAGTCCAAAAGTTCTCTGACCTGGTGTAAATATGTGCCATCACCTTCTAGAACAGAACCCAGTTTTATTCATGGATGTCATCTAATGAAGCAATCCTGCCCTTTTAAAAATAAGTCTGCTTTAATTTATCACCTCTTTAGAGTTTTGAAAGGTTTTTATCCCTTTCATTTTAGACCAAAGCTTTTAGGAATGTTAACTGCATCAAAAAGGAAACATTGAAAACTGTATGACAGATTTTCAGAATTAGAGATGACTTGAATTTAAATGTAGGTGCCAAACTCATCTGCTTTGTCCTGTGYAAAGTTTGAGGCCAAGATTAAACCCAGGCTTTTTCTGGTAATAATTTAGATAAGACTGAACATTTCAAACATTATCCATTTTTATCAGATTTTGGCTCCAGATGAAAGAAACCTTGCAGGTACAATCATACAGCCAAATGACTAACCACCACCCTTTGTGCCTGTTAATTATTTCTGGCCACAGTATTCTGTGCATAATGGAGCATGGACACATGATGACTTTTCTTTTTCCATTTTTCCCCCCCTTCCCCCTCTTTCCTTCCACTCCCCAGCCTTTCTTTCTTATTTTTTTTTTTTTCTTAATTGGCTTCCAGGTCAACATTTTGAGAAATCAACATTTGCTTTGTTGAAAGTAAAGGAATAATCAACCTGGAAGACCTTGGGTTGTTTTGTTTATGTATTCAGTATTTGCGACTCCCAATGACTTCTAGTTAGAAATGGGAGAGCAACCATAATTATGAAATCAGGCCCAAACTGCTTCAAAATTAATCACTTCAAAAATCCAGAAACCATTAAACAAATATAGACATGATGTTGGGGGCAGGGAGGGTGAGGAAAGGAGTTTCATCCCTGGGAAAAAATCCCACAAACTCCTTGTCCCAAGCCATTATATTTTATTTTATTTTTAACTTCTTCCTACTCGCCATGGGACAGAGGTATTGAAATCTCTCTATGGTATCACATTAATATAAAATCATTCTTCTTTTTTTCTCATGTGATAGTGAAGTGTAGTCACGTTAGCACATTTCATTGTAAGTTAGTAAAAACGAACATTAATATGACCTGATACTAATCCACCATGACAGAAAATTCCTAATACGATAAAACTTTCATATCATATTAGTAGAAAAAAGTCAGTTCCTGCCTGTTCCAGGTCACTTTCAATGTTGCCTTTGAGCATAAAGTAATGACAAGCATTTGTCTATCTACAAAAAGGGTCCCTAGCACTGTTCAATGGCAAAATAAAATTATAATAAAATATGGCTTTTTTTTTCTTTTTCTCTGTGTGACTTAGCCCTTTGCAGGARAACCCTCAAATACATCATCTGAATTAGCCTTCATTTCTAGGCTTAAATTCTGAGATGCTCAGAGTATCTTTTGTAGTGAAGAACAATCTCTCTTTAAATGGTTTTTCCTTGAAATTGAAATTACAACAGCTGCAAAGGCAAATATTCAGTCCAGCTTGACTTCTCTACTTGTTTTCATGACCAGTCTTTGGCAGAAAACAGTCAACCATGGACAGCATGGGTAGCAAGTCCCTCAGGTAGACAAAAACAAAACTTGAAAGAAACATCACCAACTTATTATAAAGCCCTGGTTGAGCTGAGTCTAAATCATAATTAAATCAATTTTCCTTGTCTCTGGTGGCCCAAGTGAGTAGCACTTCAGTTATTCTGTAATTTGATGTGAATTTGGGAGGAGCTCAATTTAAATCGTTCTTCAGCACTGATTATTAGATACAATTCTGTGTGAAAAATGCTAAAAAGGCCCCAAATCTTTTGAGTAACTTGACTGCTCAAACTTAGAATGAAACAACAAGAAAAGAAAACTGTGGTTCTGGTGGGGAATGGCCAGGTTACTATAAGCAAAAAAAAAGAGCAACTTTCAGTTATATTATTGCATGTGGAATATTACAAGTGCAAAATGTAATTACCTTAATGCTATTTTTGATATCATATCAGCAAATTACACTGAGTCCCTACTGTGACACTTATATCAGGGTAAGAATTATCCTGTTGTGAGTGTCGATCCCAGGGAAAAATGAGGCAGCACAAATGGCTGTGATTCTTGAGCAATTAGCTGCTCCAAGGCTGCAGATACTCTTATTTAAAAGATACTCATGGAATGTTTAACCTGTAAACATCTTGAACATTTACCTCCTATTTGTTTTTTCAGTAATTAAGCCTCCAGGGGATCACCCTATGTAACAAGCATTTCTTGCTTATTTTGCCACCCATTTTTCTTTTTAATCATGAGAAAATCCCTTTCTGCTATTAAGACACACACCGTGAAATTTGGAATTGTTTGTAATAACTATGTCTTTCCATTAGTACTAATACCCTAATGCCACGGGAGAACCATGTAATGTGCTGAAGGATTATATAACTTCACGTGGAGCAAAACTAAATTACAAGTTTCAATCACCTTTGGGAGTCAGTTTTTCAGTTTTCAAAGTTCTGTAAGAATTATTGAGGGAAGAAAKAAATATTGATCATTGCAACTGATTTCAGATCTTAAGCTTAATTTACTCTGGAGTCAGAGGTATTGCTTGAAAGAGCCAAAAGTACAGAGCATTGCATTAGGCAAGGCTACCTTAACACATTCTGTAGTGGACATCAAAAATATGCACAGCTCTTCAAGGAAACTTGATACTCACAGCAAGAGGGAAGGGATGTGATGGTAGTGCAATGGTACTATTTCAGCAACAAATTATTCAATAATCTCTATATCCTTACCTCAAATTTTRAAKGYCATRACTTATATTCTGCACTCAAAATTCTGGAGGAATATARATCTTGAAGTGTTCTGTTAATCAGCACAGGCAAAAGCCAGCCAGCCCTGTAACAAAGTAAAAACACAAAAATACACATTACAATCAAAAGCATTTTCACCTGTAAGCACCAAAGGAAAAATTAACATACTCTCAAAAGAATTCAAAAATCTCTCTTTTAGACATAGGCAATAACTTTTTGGAACAATGATTTATAGATAAAATACAACTTCATAAAAACAACTTATAATTTGGTGCTTTAAAAAAAGAAAAATCAGTCTTTCTCCTTGTTAAAAGAAAAATCAGGTTCATGACTTTCAAAACATCAGCTCAACATCTCCAAACTTCTGATATAATTCTGCTAACACTCATTCTTTTAAACTAAACAAAAACAACAACTATTATGCTACTTCCATAATTTTAATATACCACTGAAGGAACCTGAAAGTATATGCTTTGGGATGTGTGGAAATTACATGTCACATGCAAGACTCATAATATTACCCTTATAGCATCTTTTACCATGATTTCCTTCCTTTACTTACAGTTGCCACACAACTAGACTTTTTCCTGTTTAGTTACTACTGGTTTTCCTTATATAATTAACTCCTTAGCAAATGTTATGCTCTGTTTGAAAATAGCAACATAGAGATTTTCTTTACAGTAGTTAAAAAGCCTTGGAATATGTTGGAGCTCTGCTCCACCTGTTGGGAATTTTAAATCCAGGCTTTGGGGGTTGTTTTCAACTACTTTTGTGTCACTAGAGCTGCCACAGAGGTCCATGCTGTTAGTGTGAAGCACACCATGGAAGGACAAACTGCCTTGTAAGATACAGGTGAATACTGTACATACTCACAAAACCCACTTGTTTTTTTCTCCTGGCAGGAAAAAGCTTTTGTTAAATGAAAAATGTTTGAAAACAGCAGAAATATAAAACAATGCACAATTCTGACATCTGTTGAAACATTTCTGCATTCATTCCTACACTTGCTAATGGCATCAAACTCTCATGGGTCCTATATAATACAATAAGGAGTTATGAAGCAGAACAATTTTTTTCAATACCAAGACCACCAAACAGGTAGCTTTTACTGCACTAGATTTTCTCACTCAGTATATTAATGGCTTCCTACTAATTCTTTCATATGAATTCTGACATCACCAGCAATAAAAATATAGGTTCAAATTCTCATTTAGCGATCAGTGGAGTTTCCTCTGCCAGTGTAGGCTAAGTTAACAGGATGATTAAATGAAAAATTACTCATTATAATGCAGTGCATACCTGCAAATATCAATAATTCTGCCAATTACATTTAACACACCAAGATTTCTGCAAGGCTATGTTTAAATTGGACGTGAGGAGAAAAGATAATAACAAATGCTGAAAATTAGCCAAACATTAACAGTATATTAATACAAAATATGGAAAACTATCACAAACAGGCAATTTAATCACCTCGCAATTTAAATTGCCTGAAAAGATCTGCAATGAAGACACATGTTTTAACTGCCTTAAATTAGAAAGAAAACAGATCTGTCTGTTTTTTCTATATTGCCCAAACTGTGAATGACTTCCCTTGCATGGAACAAGGAGCAGTCAAGAAATATAAACTAGCCTGTTCTGGTCACTAAGGCAATGTTCCTCACATTTAATCTGTGTTAATGAGGTTTATGACAGAGAAATTCACAATTCTGAAAATAAATTCGCTAAAAACCCATTAAATTAAAATTCCATCATTCCAGAAATCTATAAAGCAAAAAGGATTAGGATATAGCAACAAACAGCTGGATTTTTACTGTCAAGATTTTAGAGGGCAATGTCTTCATTTCCTCAAAATTAGTGCTAATTGCTACATGGATTTTTTTCTAGTCTTTCTCTTGCTGCTTGGTATTTCATTTCCACAAATCATCTCATTGTCTTCTATTACACTCTTCTGATATAGAATCTCTATTTTTAGATGAGACCAAAATTAAAACAGGAGAGTGCATTTCATGTGAATCTTCTGTCTAACAATCACCAATATAAATGTAACAAAGCAGTAGAAGAAAGCAATGCCCACATCAGAACTGGTCTCATCTTTCATATTTGTTGGGAAAGAGAATATAGTTTAAAAAGTAAGGAGATAAGGGAGACTCACACACACATCCCTCTGGTACTGACATTTCATTCTCATTTTCTTACCCCCGAAAATGATGAGGACATTATTATTTTCAGGAAGTATTTTGGTGCAGTCAGTCCCCCAGATCAGCCAAATTTTCTCTTTGAAGAAAACAATATGATCAAAYAGAGGGATTTTTTACCTTTTGGGAACTGCATCATAAATCTAAGTGCAACCAAAATAATTAGTTGTAATGAACCTTGTATGCTAGGGAGACATTCAAATAAAAAAGGGACAACTCTTGTAAGAAACAGAATCCTATTAAATATCTCATGATACCCGTTTTTATGATACAGTCTACTTGAAGACAAGATCAGTGAGTAAYGCTTCCAAAAGTATAATTACAATTTCATTGCTAAGATATAGATTAAAAGAAAACAAAATGCTTTGCAGCAGTCTGCAAAAAAAAATCTAAAGTAAAACTTAAAATCACCCTGACTAAATAATGCTTCCTTTGTACATAACACACATTCATAACAAACATAGAGAAGAAAAAGCATTCATGCAAAATACTGAGATGACCTTAAAAACAGCTTTATGAGAGATAAAAAGACAAAAAGATGTCATATAAAGCAACTGCAGTTGAGGGCAATTTAGAAAAGAGGAATATATTTCTATACAAAGCTGAGTATAAATATTTATCAGATGCATAGATGGTCTAAAGATATTAAGAAAAATAATGAAAAATTACTATTTCATTGTCATATACTTCTTGCAAATACATGCTGGGATAATGCTTCAACCATAATAAAACTGCTCATTATCTGGAGATGCAGTAACAGGAGAACCAACATCATTTATATCGCTGCGAACAATTCTGTGGAGGAAGCAAAGGACTACAAGAGCAGAGACTCCTTTTTGATATTTGATGTTTATGCAGTTTGATTGAATTGGAATTATTAAAATAATTTAAATAGAAACTGTACATGAAACTTCTTTGCAAAAGAATAATGTATATATTTGTTCAAATTCACAATACCCATGCTGGTAGTGGTACAAAATCATTTTAGGGGCAGAGGGAAGGAAAACCAGGAGAGGAAAGTTGTGCTGCTCTGCAGCTGACTACAACATATTTAGAATCAAATATTTGATTTAGTATTTATCACATGAACAAAATGAACTGCTCAGGATGCACTGCTCTCCAGTTCTCACCAGTATTCCTAAAGGGATTCCTCAATTTCCACTACTCCATAGGTACACACTGTGCAGTATCTCCCATCTATAAGCCACACTCCAGGTTATTCATGGCAGTCTAATGCTAAAACTATACCATTCTCATTCCTCCAAAAGACAATGAGTGTAATTTCTTAAGTGAGGTAAGCATTTTTTAGCCTGAAAAGAAGACTTAAAATGAAGAGGCGCATGATAGCAAAAAACCTGCTTAATAACAGTTTCTTCTCTTTAAAGGCTTATAGAGGTACTCCATTATCCATAGTCAGGTTATACTATCCTGGAAAAGTGTTATTTTCTCTAAGTAATGAGGATAAGAGCAGCAATGTGARGCAATTTACCTGAGGAGGGCAGTAGCCGGTCTGAACCAAAAGCTCAGGAATTCCTGGATGCCATTACTGCACTTCTCTCCATAATCTGGTGCTGCTTYTGCTGTAATCTCCCAGCAGCATTTGTAGTAATCATTTGGAAGCTGCAGCATCCAAAGAGCCCAGCCAGGCCTGCTACAGCTGTTAATGAGCACACACAGAAAGAGAGTATCAACATCTTACACAATAAAAGAGCTTTTTTTTTTTTAATTAAAAAACCAACACAGGGGAAAGAAAAAGCAATAGTCTAAAGGGCAAAATGAAAAGTGCATGACAAAGCTGACTGTTACTTTCATCCTGTGAAAAAATACCAGCACAAAAAAAAAAATGGATTTGGCATTGTAGATTCTCATATGCAACACACCAAGCTTGTGAGTGAGAAGAAAAATACTTAATCTAAGAGGTCTTGCTGTCATTTTTTGCAAGGACCTGAAAGTATTCAGATATAATGTTAAAGCCACAGTCAGATCCGAGCATCCAAATCTAATCCAAGTCTCAGCTCATGGTTTGTATCACGCACCTTGCTTGGCCGGAGCTGGGGGAGGGAAGTGGCACACAAAAAGCTCCAAGTCTGCCTCTGACAAACACTCAGGACCAACTTCCTCAGCCATGTAGCTCAGTCCAGAGCTGACAGATATTCTGACCCGAGCTGAGCAAAGCTCACTGAGCAGGATTCTGCCTGGCACTGCCCGTTGTCAGGCTTCATTCTGCTTTCACCCCTTTCTGGGACATTTAAGAGTTGCAGGGAATTCCCCTCGGCAGCAGCTGGGGAGAAGCTTTTCCTCCCAACACCCTGAGGAACAAGGGCCAAATTGGCTGCGTTTCACAGCTGAAAAARGAAACTGCCCTTGGAGCAGATGGCAGGCAGCAAAGAGTGAAGAYGTCTTGGAAACAATATTTCAAGGCAATTTAATCCAAAAATCACAATTTCACACAGCTTTTAAGTGAGAATCTAGCTACCTGAAAAACCCTTAATGTCCTAGCAAAGAATTTTCTGACCTTTAAATAAAATAGTGGTAAATAAGTATATAACATCTGCAATTATTAAAAGCAAAGGTGTATCAATACAGATTACTGCCACCAACAAAGACACAAGAGAAAACCTCACATCACCAACGCATTTTTCCACTCTGTATGGATATCAAAGGCAGCAYCAGACTATTCTTCAGCAGAAATATAAAACACGCAGCAAATAAAGTGCTCATTGAGATCACTCTGAGAGAACACATTTTGCTGTAGAACTGAAAGTATCACACCCTCCTTGATGGCCATAGCCCACTAGACTACAACATTCAGTGCCAAATAGTATATATAGTAATATAACTATAATAATAGTACTAAACTGATTMGTTTTGTACCACGATAAATTGGTTTATTCTGAGATTAAAATTTGAGTATAGAAACTGGTATTCAAAGATTTTATTGCCCAGTCTTACTCCACATTGCTCATGCTGCTATCTGTTAGATATCATCATCATCAGGATGCCCCCCTGCCCATTCTGCCAATTAAAATCACCCGAAAAGTACAACATCAAAAAGATTATGTTTCCTTTAAGCTGACCTTTAAAACTGAAGTTTACAATGCCCTGGTAAGAACTTAACRTCTTAATTTACATAATTTTCCTCTAAATTACAAGTCATGTTTTATCAGAACAGAATAAGCCAGAGGACATGAGCAAGCTATGAGCCAGCAGCAAAACATTCAAACCCCAATGGGCCTAAAAGTTCTCACGGACAGGTTATACAATACATGAAATCAAGGAAAAAAAAATTCATCTGCTATTGAATTACACATACCCTCTTACCCTTGGGGGTTGCCAATCATCTTCTGCTCTTYCTCAACACTTTAAACGATTACCCAAATAAGATGGAAAATAAAAGTTAACAAGTGTTGAATTGCTATGATTGTTCATAACCATCTGGAATGATATGGCAGAACAACTTCTTGAATTAAGAAAGGTTGTTTCCTTCACTTACTGCATGGAAGAACATATGAGCTGAAAGTTGTTGAGTCCACTTCTAGCCCCAGCAGCATCACAGAAAATTAACATCAATCCAGAAGGAACAGAATGATGACAACTGSATTCAAAGTGCTCTGGCTGGAGGAAAGTTTCCCTCAGTATGTGTTAACACCCAGCATCCATCAAATATATTATTGTTCCTTGACAAATGTGTGAAAACACAGAGTGGGGCCCCAGAATAATCCAAATTTGGAAAGCACCTCATGCATTAAAACAAGTTTGTAGACTTGGTTGAAATGGTAGTAGTTAAAGACCTGTATGTGAGCATCAGGATGCATTTTCAAGGCCAGATGCTAGAGTTCAGGAACTTAAAAGCATGTCTCTGAGGGAAAACCCTTTTAAAATTCTAAGGCAGAAAATACATGGCTACTGTCATATCCTGTGTAGGGCTGATCATTCTCATTCAGAACACCTTTGAACAAAAACAAAATAGAAATGAGAACACACTTGGCACCCCTCCCAAAACAATTACATGTTGTGCTAGGAAAACAGGGTTGTTTTTTTTTCTCCATATGAACTAGCCCATGATTAAAAGAAGAGACACAGCTATTACAATTTTTACCTGTTTGATTTCTGAAGCAGACAAGGTCCTGCTATCACATCATGCACGCTTGATGAAACATATGTACATGTCTTCCTAGAAAAGAAAGAGGCAGGTTYACTGGGCAAATCCAAGCTAGATGCTCTAGAGCAAGCTCTGCAAATCAGGTTTTTACCTTATGCCTTAACTAAATGTTTATGTTATACTCCAGATCTCCTTCGGACAGCCCTTTATCAACTTAGACACAAAAACTCAAAGAAGGAGATAAAAAAAATGAAAAATGTTTAGACTTAATCCTCCAATTACAATGCAATAAAAGAATCTCAGATAAAAASAAAACAAAACAAACTTTTCTACTATTTCCACAGGCTAGAGTGCTCATCAGGTTATTATTAGATAATTCTTTCTCTGAAACCACCTAACCCTGGTTAAGTGTTAGGCTCTCACCCCTTGAGTAACTGCAGGCAGGAAGCAGCAGGTGATCTCATGTCCATGCTGATCTTCTGTCAGCCAAAAACACTGGAGCAGCCACAGGTGGCCCTGAAAGAACTGCACTTTTCAGCATGGGAAAACCAGAAAAAGGCACAGTTCTACACCCAGCGAGCCTTCCAAAGATTATTTAGGTGGCATCTCCAAAATCCTCAGGCTCTTTGAGCAAATGGCTATCAGTGGCAATCAAACTCATTTACATTACAAAGCTACTCTCAAGGGATTACAGAAATCCCTGATTTCACTTATTTAATTTGGTAAGCAGATTGTGTTGCTGCAAAGTAGATTTGCAGATATCGGCATGAACTGTCACTGAGTGCAAAACATGATAGTGAATATAAGCTCACAGAACAAGTGAGTTTTTGTAGCTGGGCTGGTGCTGTCAAAGAGATGCACAAAGGAAAATAGTGCTGCAAAATTTTCATTTCATGGTTTGGTTATGGTTGGCAGAGCTGCAGAGCACCAAATCCTTGAGCACATAAGTAAAGTATCTGTGTACTTCATCTGTGCCAGTGTCATAGTCCTGATTTCAAGCAGCTCTACAGYAAGTGGGGAAAAAGAAAATCACATTGTATATTAATATTTATGCCTACTTATTAAATACTTGCATCATTTGCACAGCTGCCCTGTTGGATAACATCCCCACTGCAAACACAATCCCATCTGAAGATATTTAAGAAATAAAAACTCTTAGCTGGTCCACTGCGTTAGATCTTTCCTGCAGTCAGTCTAATCTCATCCAGAATTGCAAAACACGTTTATCAGCCCTCTGAGTGCTCCTGTGAAAGCTTTCCATGTAAAAATGTCATTTGCCTTTTGTGGTGACAGCTATAAATATGAGCTATGAGTCTGAACAGGAAGTWGCATTTGATAGCACGGCGAGACCTCCTCCTCTCCTGTCACCAGGAGCACAAATGTGAGCTGCATTACTGGAGAGGACTGCTCTGCAAAAGAGTTCAGAAGGCAAAAAGTCATCTCTCAGCTTTCACAACAGAGGATGCAATTGCAGCAGCCCTGCCTCTGACTCATCTGCCCAACAGTAGATCCGACAGACCTGGCTAGTACAAATGGGGAAACACGAAATACGTTTAAAAAACACTAGGAAACGGTCTACTGCAGGAAGGTGGAAATATACTGCAACAGGGACACGACTTGTCAGCCACGGCCTCACAAAGGCAGGCTTTGACATCCTCTCAAGCACAGTGCTCCTTCACAGCTTTGCACAGGAGATGAGAGACTTGAGGAAATCACCTATTTAACCTGTAACTCAGAGAAGAGTAACTCACYCTGCTCATCTGATGAAATTAAAGATTAGAAAATTTCACTCACATACACCAAGGTGCATGGAAGATACACCATCTGTTTTGGAAAGGTGAACAGAAGAACATGATAAATTAATTGTGAATTACTCCAAAGGCATGTGATAAGACTTMATGGCCTTTTAAATGTTTATAATATACAGATATACATGGCTTCTTATTATATAGCCAAGATGAATTTTGAAAACAACACAAATAAAAAGGCTCTCCCCTTCAGGACAGTAGACTTATTTTGTGATGTTATTTTATTTACTCTGATACTTATCTGAGCCTCTTTGCCTCTTTTACTTATCTCTCCTCTTCTGCCATACAGTATTTCCAGTTTCTGAAGAAACATTTTATAGGTAAGGAAAAGCCGGTATGAAGACAATCATTTTTATCCTTTATTCTTGCAAGGAGCATCTGATGATGTGGTGACTTTTGACCAGCTTCCCTGTAATATAACAGGGCAATATGTAGTTCTCTGTTGTTTAAATACAATGTGCAAGCAGTTAAACCAAGCATGGAAAAGGTTTGCAGCCTGAACTTTTTACACASATTATTAAAAATGAGATCCCAGCAGTGGCAAACTCAGCAGGAAGGGCTGAGTGGCCTCACCTCACCCATCTGTGGGGTCACTCWGCTGTCCTGTGCCAACCTGCCACAYCTATTGAAAAAATTGTCCAGGACTTCACCCACCAATGGGACAAACACATTAAACCTTTCCACATTCTACTGCCTCCTTTCTCCTGCATAGATTAYTCATGAAAAGTGCACTACAAAAGCTTGATTTTTCCCAAGAATGTGAATTACCTGCAACCATAACCCAAGTTACAATCTGTGCAGTCCGTGCCAGGGCACCACATAGCCCTCACTTTCAAGGGTGAAGTAAACAGCTTGAGYAAGAAGGAAGAGCTTTGAGGATTGTGTCATATAAGCATTAATATAATGCTCACATCAGCAGCACCGTGGCTTTTTAATTTAAAGCATGTATTCCTTTGAGAATTACCATTATATCATTTTTTTGCACTCTACCTATTATACAATTCTTTTCGGGGATCTTAACGTGACTGTCATGGCTTCTGAAAAGCAGCAATCGCAACCCCCAGCCACCACCAGCCCTTTAAAAGGGCCCAGAGGGGAAAGCCAGCACATCAATTGTTACAGCTTTCAACGCATCTT
>NW_026623661.1:340807-366299 GCF_030028575.1 Malurus melanocephalus
GAAGGGGGAGAGGCTGAAGAGTGGGGAGAGGATGGTAAGAGGGGAAAGGATGAGAAGCGGGGATAGGATGGGAAGGGAGAGAGGATGAGAAGGGGGGAGAGGCTGGGAAGGGGAAGAGGATGAGAAGGGGGGCACTGATGAGAAGCGGGGAGAGGCTGTGAAGGCGGAGAGGATGATAAGCGGGGAGAGGATGAGAAGGGGGAGAGGATGAGGAGTGGGGAGAGGATGGGAAGGGTGAGAAGATGATAAGCGGGGAGAGGCTGTGAAGGCGGAGAGGATGATAAGCGGGGAGAGGATGAGAAGGGGGAGAGGATAAGGAGCAGGGAGAGGATAAGAAGCGGGTAGAGGCTGTGAAGGCAGAGAGGAGCCGCAATGGCGGGGTAAGCTGCCCCTCACGCTCCCTCCGCCATGCCTCCCTCAGCCCCCGCGCGCAGCCCCATGGCGCCCCCTGGCGGAGCCCCCGGGAAGGAAAGGGCGGGAAGGAAGCGCCGGCCTCGCTCGATGACTGCACAATGAGCAGTGATATATTTTAATTTAAACACCATAAACCTATTGAGTGCTTAATTAACTTTAACCGTCTTCAGTGGAATGAAGCCAATTTGAGGGGGTCAAAAGGAGTTGTTTCAATATCAAACAGTTTTACATAGTCAATCCATTCATTCGGCCTACAGCTACTGATTAACACACAAAATTAACATGTTAGTAAAAATTCATATTCGGGTCTCTGGGGAAATTAAGATGCACATGCACAGAGCATGATTAGCACAACTATTGTTTTCCCCCAACAATATAATTTAATGGGTTTTCAGAATTACAGAAAGAGAGACTGGGTGCTGGTTTGAATTATTTACCACAAAGCTTTGAAATATAGAGAAGAAGGAAAACATCCTGAGCCAAGAGGGCAGAGACAGAGGAAAAATAGGAGTGGAACAGGGTGAGGTTGGAGCAAGAGATGAGGGCACTCCCACATCCCACCCTATTGACGCCTTATTTTCTTCCTCCCCTCCTTCCCTTTCATGCYCCGATGTTATTTTTTCCATTGTGTCATTTGTTTTAGTAAGAAAACAAACAACTCAAAGCTTCTTCCTATGCCTCCAAGTATTGTGCTTAACAATTACTTTTCAGAAATAAGAGGATTAGGAAGGGCGCCAAAGAGACAAAGGAAAGGTGAATTAAAAGAAGCAATATTTTAAAAAATTAACAACTGGCAAGCCRAACAAAAGTGACTGCCTGCAGGACCTGGCTTAAGTAATAATGAAGAAAATGAGAACCCTCAGTGAGTTTGGTAGTTTTTGGATAAGGTCTGGATGTTCCCTCCACATAGTGCCCCACAAACAACTACAGGGCAAATCACCATTTCCAGGCACATGGGGACACACAGAAGCATATCACAGGAAGCCCACCAAACTTATTTCACATTTATGCTGTCTGGCAGCTGCTTAACTTTAAAAAAATAAATGGCAAGRGGAAAGAAAAACCCAAACAACCCTGGAGAAACTAAGTACATTAACAACTTACATCAGTAATTCAACTTGAAGTGCACGAAGTCACTTGACAACTTCAAATGCTGAGTGTTTTCCACCAAAACCACCACAGGTAGTGACCAATGGCCTATGACAGGACACAAGAATACACACATTTTACAAAGGGTTACAGCAATATTTTCTAGAAAACTACATGGCTTTGGAGGGGCAACAAAAAGACTCTTATTTATGCGAAGAAAATAGCACTTTATACAACTGACATTTCCCATGAACTTTTTGTATTGCACAAGTGTTGGTCTCAGCTCCGTTTAAAAGTAGAAGAGCAAAAGTGTTTCCAATTACGATCTTTTCAAGCAGAATAAGTAAAGAGTTATGGCAAGTTCATACCACTTCTAAGATGTTTAACACAAGTATCATAATTGTCACTTAATGGGTCAGGAAACAAAGACAGACTTGTCTCGGTGGTGTTGTCTGTTCTCTATAGATCACACTTATTTTCTTTTCATATTTAGGAAATGTAATTATGTCTAATTCAAATTACAAGAGACAATAATTACACAAAGCCATTTTTTTCTTTATAGTTAATCCGCTGAATATATTATTTGCCAAGGCATACAATTTCCCAAAAAGAAAATATTAACTTATGGGACCTGTATGGAATTTATTTAATTATATGATAATCCAATATGGTTCCCTGCAATTTATTACGTTAATTAGTTAGATTGTGTGTGAAACATTTTGTAATGACCCCATTCCTTTTCTTTATATGCCTTTTTAAAAGAAATATTTCTAATGGACCATTTTTCTGCATTTATAAAAGATAACCAGGCTTTTTAATTTAAATGATCTGTTCTAATCTATATCAGCATAGACTCACTAAGGATTTTGAGAACCGTAAACCATATTTTGTTAGACTGCAATATCCATTCTATAGCTAAACACAATAATTGGAGAATATTGTATATTTGATATTATAACTGAATCCTATACTATTTTGACAGTAAGTGCAATATTACTGATGGAAATTGAGGAGGAAAAAAGAAGAAAGAAAAAAAGGAAAAGACCTCCAATAATTCTTCAAACAGGAGGGCAGAAGAGGATTAAAAGAAAGCCTTTAATAGTCAGCATGTGCAAATCTCTTTTGGAAATGAGCCAACAAAACAGATCAACACGGATTTTTGCAAGAAAGCAAGTTACAGTTTGTTTCACACAAGTTAACTACAAGTTACCACTACTGTGTGAGCAGACAAACAGATCATTAAACATAAAAGCTCTTCCAGGACAACTTCTTAATATGTTTTCCAACAGTCCTGAGGTACTGCCTCMCTTGAAATTTCATTTTATACATGCRATTTCSCTTTGCTTYYAAAAATGAGGAATGCACTCCACTTCCTTGCCTGTACAGTTTGTAAAAGATGAATCCTACCATGACCTCGAAGTCTGGATTTTTCTTCAGTCAAGAAATATCCCTAAGACACAGCCTATGTTTGTACTTGGGTTTGCCTGGACCCAGGTTCAGGACTTTAAGTGGACTTTACATCATTAAGTGGTAGAGGACAGAAAGTTTAAAAAGCCTGCTGCTCAACGTTGATGGTCCAAAAAAAATCCACAAAGAAATTGAAGTTGAATCAGCCTCTCTCCTTAGATCCTTAATGGTTTTTCCTATGTGTCCTCTGAAAATATATTAACACTACGGAATTGCTGATGTTGGCCCAAATGTCACATTTAAGTCAGTTTCCAATTATTATCTTACCATTTATATTCATTTTCTCTAAATGGGGCACTGGTAGAGCACAATAAATAATTCTGCTGTGGTCACATACATTTCAAAGACTTTGCAAGCCAGGCAGTGCAGAAGCCCTGTATGTATTTCAAATGACCTAATTTTTTTTGATCAATATATAGAGATGTAATAATAATCAGCAGAGGCAGAGGAGAAGGGAATATTCCAAGTAAACTATGCTTGTGTGTATTTCTTCCAACTGTTATTTCAAGGCACATTTGCTTCCATGTATGCATATTCTTAAAATGCTTTTATATTTTGTGTTACATCTGTTGACTTGACTGTTACTAGCAAACAACAAAGTTCAGAATTACAGTATTGTTTTTCTCTGGAAGAACAGTGGAAATATGCTGTATTGCAAAGTAAATGCTGTGCAGCCAGTAACAGACACTGTATCTCATGTAAATGCCATGAATTTTGGCTGTACTTTGATAATTTGCAGGCACTACGATCAACAAACCTAATAGTAAATCACAATGAAACCCTCCCACCAAAAAACATCCATAAGAAATTGCAGTTGTATTTCATAATACGTAAGAAAAATCCAATAAAATTTCTCTCCAATCCTGCAAGCAACTGATTCCTTAACATGGCATTTTTTATGTCTCCATACTAAGACAGTAGAAACCCAGAAGGGCAATATTTTTGAGGCTGGTTATTTAGATGTCTTCCTGGGTTATGAATTATTAGAGACAAAAACCAACACAAACAAACAAACAAAACCAAAACAAACCAAAACAAAAAAAACCCAACAGAGATAACTTAAAATATTTACAAACTTCCACTTTAAAATTACTCACATGCTGGCTTCTGAAAGATGGCTCAGTGAAGGAACTCTCCAGTGTACGTTCCTTTAGTGGATATCCTTGAAGAAAAAAAAAATCACAATAAATTTCCTAGACTAAGAAGGTATGTAGTAGTCCAACCATATTTTTTTCCAAACAATTTTCAATAAATTATATGGAATARACATCCTAAATGTTCCTGTACCACAAGAAGATTGTATTTCAGTATCCCTTGGRTCACACTGGGGCACTAGCCAGCAAGAGGAACGGTGAATATGTAAATTGTCATCATCACCATCTCAGAGGTCTCCCACAAGGATKCTTCCTAGAAGACACAGCTGAGAGCACACCACGGACTAAGAGTTTAGTTCTCAGTACACATTCTCAGAAAATCATTAAAGGCTCTCTGACACTGAGCCCTTAAAGCACCTTAYCTTGCTTTAATGCTCATTAGAGAAGAATTAAGTAGGACTAATACACTCACAATGAAGTTTGCAGGAATAGTTCAAGAATGCTTGCATTATTTTCCAATACTTTTTTTTCAGAGAACAAAGTAGTGACCAAATATAGATCATATAAAACATATTCAGTTCCCACCACTAAATACCACAACTTGYACCTACCTCACAACTTCCCTCAAAATTTTCTTATGACATAACAAACACTCCTCTGTGGTCTGTACTTTATTCCCTATTTCTTCATCAACACAGTGGGAATCATCAGAGAAGGGAATTAGTCTGTGTCACATTATGACTGGCAGGAGTTGAAACATTCCAGATCAGTTCTGGATAATCCTTGACAAATCTTTCTTGAAAGAAAACCCAAAACTCTCTGTGCACAAAGTCATGGGGTTCCTCAATTCCTTGCTCCAAGCCTTTCRATAATGCAATAGTTTTAATTTAAATGATTGGTGACGAACAAATATTCTTTCCACATATATAGTACACTTCAACACACGACTGACAGTTTTAAAAACTCACGCATTAAAATAATTGTCTAGCTAAGTATTTAAACATTTAAGTCATTATTAATTCAGCAAATGCCATAATAGTCTTTTAGAAATTACAAAAGAATCCTTTCCCACGACATACATCGATATGATATTTGTCTAACTAGATGATCTGCCTATTATTCACTAATTTAATTCTTTCTTGAATTATGTAGCAACAAAATGCACMAAGGAACAAAGTTGCCCTCTGCAATTATTTGACAGGATAAGTTTCAAAATCCTGACATGCCAAGTTAACTAAAAACACCTTAGTACCACCATAGGACGTCCCAATTCACTTGGCACCATAGGGTTAATCTCAACGTTTAATATTCTACCTTAAACAAGAATAATTGTAGCAAGAACCAAGGTCTTATGGTAGCTTTAGTAAGACCATGCTACTTCTTCAGAACACAACAGTAAAAAAGCCATGCAAATGGAGATGAATGGAGCACAAGCCACCGAGGTAATTAAAAATGTATTTTCCATCTCCTAGTAATTGAATTGTGTACAAGCTGCAAGTTAATGAGGTCATCTACCCTCGAGCACTGACAGGAAAGCAGGAATAATTATCTTTCAATTTTTTCTTATGTAGCAATTAATTTTAACCATTCGCCTACACCCCACTCCCACTTCCCTCCTTCCAGTCAGTCAAAGTCATGGCTAAGCCGAATTGACAAGCAATTGATACGGTGGCGGCGCGGAGCCGCCGAGGCGGGCGAGGTAATCAAGGGGCTGCAGCTGTTGAGGGCTAAGAGCTTCCAGGTGAATGTCACCTGAGATTTTGCATTCTGCCACTTGGAGGGCTTGGGACACACGGTAGTGCCTGACAGCACATCTGGTGCCAGGTGGGCAGGGAGGGGACGTGGCTGATTTGGGAAGGGAACAGAAGGATGGACAAGGATTGATGAATGGACAAGGCTAGAAACAAAATCATCTATTTTGTTGTTGTTGTTTCTGGTTTGGTTTTTTTTTTTTTTAGGGCTCATCTACTGTCATTGAGTATTGCAAACTATAGCTGTATTTTAAAAAGAAGTGTAACTCCTTGGCTTTCAACTCAAACACTGATTAGACTCAAATCCTTATGATGCCTCCCATAACTATCTGACATGGACTTTCAGCAACTCCACACTTAAAAGGAACAACACATGTGCCAAATCAAATCTGTAGAGCAGGACATGAAGAGGAGTTTGGCACTTTGACCTGTGTGGGCCAAGGTCTCACAAGTTCTGTGCAGATGCCCAAATTTGTAACTGGGCTGGCAGTCTCTGTGATCCTCCCTTTGACCTGCACCATCTTTCAACMTCTACAATCAGCAGCTCTGTTCACAAAAAAAAAGCAGGCAACGCCACCAATGTAACAAATGGACTTAAACATTTCACTAAAATGATCAAGATCAAAGGAAGGAGATTTAAGGGGTTATTAATACAACTCCTACCTTTCCTTCCTCAATGAAAACTACAAATGTTAGCACATTCCATGCTAGATGGAGTGCACAAGGRTGGCCATCTGAGCCCATACTGCAATGACAACTTGCTCTGCATGTCAGTGCATCTCACCTTGTCCCCACTGCATTCAAATTAAACTTCTTCTACAATTACTAATTTTTGGGTAGTAGTTTCAGAAAGRAACCAACAGCAAAAATTCTAACTTAGATATCTTACATTTGTAAATTATGGCAATGGTTGTGTCTTACTCACCTGGCTGAGCAGAGCACTGGCCTGCCAAGTAAAACTTCTTTGCATTTGCAAGATGTATTAAAATGCCTTTCTTACATGCACTATAACAACTGGAGAGAAACCTCATAAAAATGGTAGAAATTATTCAGTGTCAGCAGTGGAGTAAAGAAAGAAGAAATCTTGGACTTTTGTTGTGGACTCTACAATCCATCTGCCTCCTCCTAACACACTTATGAGCCATTCCAAGGGGTTGTTCTGAAGTTGATTCTACTAATTTCAGAAGTTTCCAAACACATTTCCTTTCAGATGAGCATAATTATCAAAATAAAGCTCAGTAGAGAAGGTAGCAGAAGTTAGTCCCTCGTGTTTTACCTCATTAGAAATGCAAATAATGGTTGCTGTGTGGGTGAAGGTAGGCAACACCTGGAAAAGTGGTACACATAAAGGTCACCTCAGCTTCAGTATAAAATTAGCATCAGGAATGAAATCAAAGGCGAGCAAATGCCAGCATGTACACACTGGAGGGAAAAGGAGTCATCACTTTCTTTTGAGAGCATAAAGAATGTAACAACACATGACAGTGCAGTAATACAGTAATAGCAGTAATTTCTATACATTTATTTTATCACCTAACTTTCTATGTACTTTGAAAAACAGTCTTATACTCTTCTTCCTATTGATGCTGCTTTTTGTAGTCTGAAAGCTGTCAAGGTAAATATAAATTAATGAGTAAGTGAAAAATAAGCTTATTTCTTCTGTAATGAACATAAATTTTTGCTCTTAGCAGAGGACTTCATTATCTCAATTTCTCATGTCATAGGACAATGCCTGATTCAACTCTGGAGCATATGCACAGAGCAACCGCTTCACAAACATCAGTAAAAGAGTTCTTATCAGAAAAATTCATGCCTTTTGCATTTTCCTTCAATACTGAGCTGCACCCAAGACACTAGAAATTGAATTGGTATCTACTCTGAGAAATGACAAGTGAAAACAAGGGCACTGGCACACATTTAGTCAACCAGAAATTAATATCCTTGGGTAATMATAAAACCTCAAAACTTTTGCTCACCATTTGGACAACAATTAAACAAACCAATAAACCCAAAATCAGAACAAACCAAAAAGTCACCTTTCCCTCCAAAGGCCCAGTAGTTTAATAAGAGAAGGTAAGTACCAACCTGGGACAGCTGTGAATGCTGATGACAAGTGCAGATGAACAGCAATCAGTTAAGAGTTCTACAGAGGAAATCACATCCACAAAGCCACTGTTCATCACTCATAATTAAACTCATTTGAAAACACTACACACACACGGACATGATGGAAAGACRTGAATTGTACTACAGACAAAATCATTCTCAGTGGTTAGTTAAGTGTTGTCAGTCAATCCTAACCATTTCACAGCCAGCTCTCTCTCTGTAATGGCAGATTAAACTTGGCAGACTTGATGGGGCGTAATAAACTTCATGTAGCTACCACTCCTCCCATTTTTGCAAAGCTAGGGCATGTTCATCCCTTTAGGTTTACTCCAGAAAGCCCAGGTAAAACAAGAAGATCAGTTTCCATGTCCTCTGGAGGTTCTGCTCTCATTAGAARGGAAAGTTCAAATACATGTGCACAGAGTGAGGAAGTTGATCCTCTCTCCTGCCTCTGAAGCACAGGAGGACTGAGGAATGAAAMACTGACTCAAACAGTGCCAGGGACCAAAGAGCAAAGATAAGGCTTCAATAGAAAGTCAACATTATGTGATTCTTCTCTTCTGAACACAGAAAATGCTTGCTCTGCCAGACAAATGGGCCAGTGGTTTGTTTTCCTTGCATCTCCCAGCATCCAAAACCATTGCCTTGGCATATTTCTAAAGGCACAGCCTTGCTTAATCCTCTCAGTATCTGTTTACAAACTTGTTGTCCATCATTGTCCATCAATTTGACTACTCTTTGAACCTGCAGCTACTGTCTCTCTGCAACTTTCTGTGGCAATAGATTTTAGAGTTTTACTACCCACTGTGTTAATACTTTCTCTGCATGCTTGTCTTCTGATTTGTTTCAAAATCTCATATTATGCCAACAAAGTGTCTTTTTCCCTGATCTGCTTCTGTCATGAACAGAGTAGAAACAAGAGGCAGTTACTCCTGAAGCTCAGAATAAATTGCAGAAGGATTTGAAAAGGAAAGGAAAGAAAAAAAAAAAAAAAAAAAAAAACCAAACCAATTCTTGCCATCAGAAGCAAATATCTTGCCCTAACACCCTGTTCCAGGCCCTGTTTTCCCCACCCTCTCCAAAGGGTCACATAAGGCATCTACATGAAATAGATTTTTACAGGAAATTTCACACAAACTGATTGCTCCTTTGAAAAAAAAAAAATTGCAAAAAACCAAAAATAGGCTGAGATCTTAAAAGAACTCTGGCCCTTCCAGTAAACAGGACATCAACTTACCACATGAGATTGCCCATGTTGAGGGTCCATGGCAGTCCACACAGTGGCTCTGGGAGATCCAGGCATGAAGAAAAATCCATGAGGTATAAATCACAGCATTAAAGCTGCCTCCAGGGCAGGGGATCCATTTCAATGACCATAATAACATTTACTGAAGGTCCTTAACARTCCTGGTGGTTCTCTCAAGCTGTTTAACTACCAAATAAAGCTTATTCCATGGGATCTTACTAAGCCTCATAGAACAGGTTGCTGACTGTGCTAGTCCATGAAATTATTTTTTTTTTAAAGTAAATCCCAATTGATATTCTTTGTTGTCAGTACYGTTTTAATTTCAAAAGCACCATCATTTGAAGGTATTTCCATTCACCAGCTGGCTCAATATTAATTTCTCATCCTCTCTCTCCTAATCACACATGAAAATTAGAAGATAGGCAGAACAGAATAAAGCAAAAATGGAAGATTTCAATGGGTGTTCAGGGAGTAATCTACAAAAACAGCATGAATTTCTACTCAAAGCAATGGGGAAATTCTGCTACCTCCAGACACCATGATTAAAACACTGCATATTAGCTCCAGCTAAGTCCATTTTCTTAAATTGAAAACTCCAATGTAACCAAGTTTCATTACATATTTTTTGTGAACTGTCATTGTTCCTACCAATCCAGAGATTTGAATAGAGCTCACATATGGCCAGTTACAGCAGGCTTAATATTCCCTCGAAGATTCTACACAAGTCAAGTTAGGTCTTTTTGCATCAACACTGATTTATTTGGGTATTTTTTTACTCTTTTCATTGAAAATATTATTCCTTCATTCTCAGCTCTTAACTGAAATACTTTATTCCTTAGGTATTTTCTGAGAGAAAAGTGATTTTAATTTCTAATGTGTAAGTTCAGATTACTTGCTGACTTAAAAAATAGAAATCTATTATCTGTTGAGATATATAGCTCATCACAAATTATGCTTTGTAATTCTGATGGTAGAAATTATATATTTCATACTTTGATTCTGTTCACATTCAAATAAGGCATTTAACAATCCAATATTTAATTGAAAAAAATCTGGGATGCTTTTTTCTTTTAAAGAAACATTTTCTGGGCTATTTAGAATATTCAGATGGCTTGCTGCTTTTCCAAAGCATGGTTCTATTTTATGACTGTTAAAAGATAAACCCTGAATAACACACAGTGGACTTCCATTAGATTTTCCAGTTAACTCCATAAAAGAAGATAAAAGCTCAGGGAAATGCTGCTAGGCCAGCACTGCCTCATAGCCCATTTTACACTATTGACTGATGACAAGACTAAGAGAAGAAAAYAGAACTTAAAATTATCATCTTACATCTTAGAAAATAGTATTTTTGATTATAGATCTTTTATGAGAAATTACTTGAAGCCATATCCAGAAAAATTGCATAATTGCATTTGTGCAGGACTGAACCTCAGCAAAATTAAGCTGTCCAGTAGTGCAGCATAAAATAAGTCCAGTCAAGACAGACTGCAAGAAGATTGAAGTAGCAAGAGATCCCTGCTTTTCTTCTGTTTCCTAGGATACTTCTCTAGACCTGTGTTTCTTTCACATTTAAATCCAAATGCTTTAAAACAGTCATTTAACATTTACACCTGAATTATTTCCCGCTATAAATACCCCCCTTTAATATGTCTAGCCAGTTTTGGGATGCTGGTGACTCATAGTGACTGTTTCATTAAGAACACTAAGATATTAAGTGATAAATTATTAATTATCHTCTCAAGCAGAGTTTCTGAACTATAGTAATGAAAATAAATGTAGATTAAGCAGGTCTCTGCAGATCTTCTGTCCTTACAACTCTGCTGTCTGTCCTTACACAGTAGCACCCCTTAGTTCTTCAAAAATTTTCTTAGTTCTTCAAAGGTTTCTCAGTAAACAGCTCTGAAATTGTGATTGAGAAAGTCAGCCAGCAGAGACAAGCGGTTGGTTTGCTTTCTCTCTGCACCTTTTAATCTCTCTAAGGGAATTTCCAGTTAGTGAAAATCACAACTCATCACAGTAGTGGCTGTTCTGACAGAAACACAACCCACAATGGGCTGGTAAATCACCTGGGTCTGCCAGGACACAGCAACACCAGTTAGAATGTTATTTTGGTCCAAGACTACATAAAAATTAAATAGGCAGCTTACTCCTCACAGCTGACTTTCTCAAGCTGCTGAAGCAACTCTTCAAGTTCAAGATCAGCTAAACCCTTGTCTTCTTCCAGCAGTGATGACTGCATGTGATTGCAAATGTGTCAAGAAAAGAATGACTCTGCCACAAAGTTTGCTCCTCCATTCCTACAGCTCTCCTGCTCTCTGTAATAATGAAATTCACTGTTTGCTAAGGAAGATCCCAATCACATCTCCATAATTCATGATATCTGCTGCTCTATCCCCTCTCTGACAGGCAACCTTACAACTTTGTCACCTAGAAGGCTTGCACTGTGAATTAAAATGTGACTTTCTTCCTTCCACTAAAATAGAAAAGGAAATCAAAAGTATTTAAATCTTCCCCTAGGCCATTCCCTTCCCCCCCAGTTTATGTGGCACAGACCAGCCTGCAATAATCAAACCAGAGGCATTTAGTGTATAGTCTAGTCTTGCTGTGACTAATAGGATGATTGGTTGTATAGCTTCTTTATGGTTGTTCATTATATCACCCTTACATAAAGTAATTTAATTTCAGTGGGATAATTAGGGTATTTCTAATCTAACTGATAGTCTGAATGAAATGAGATTCTCAGAGGGAGATTTGTGTACCAGGAGATTGGTGACCTCCGGCCCCAATTTTCACACAATGTATTAAGCTGACAGCCTTACTTCCAAGCCCTGCTGCACTGGCTCCTCACCACTTGTGCTACAGACAGCACCTCTGAATCAGGCTCTTCCACCCAAAATCCCATTATTAAGAGAAACTGTACTTTTTATTTGAATTACAGAAAGACAATCCAAGCCATTGTTCACTAGTTGAAAATACAGCCCTGTTATTTATCTACAATGCAAAGCATGCATATAAATTCTTGATTTTAGACCCTTGCCTTACAGGGCAATGTCTAACAGATCCTACATTCRCTTGATCAAGACCTACACTTTTCTAGAAATCTCCCCCTCTGTGTTTTCCAGAAACATACGCAAAAGTTGAAGAAAGTAGCTTCTGACAAATGGAATAAATGTCAGATTTTATTTATGAACTAAAACCCTATGTTTGTCTATCTCTTGATGTAACCTGTACCTGTCAAGCAGACCAGATAACCTGGCTGTTTACAGACAAGATGCTCCATTTCTCCACTGATATATCAGCTCATTTCTTTCCATCTCTCTGTTTTCTCCAAACTGACATATTCCCATCCCACATCTGTGCAGCACCATCCTGGCTCGGACCAATCCAGCTCTCCAAAAGCAGCAAAAGAATTTTTCCTTCAGTTAAATGTGGACTGAATCCACCACTGTAACCAAACCCCTSCTCATCATAGCTGCAATATTGTCCCCATGGCTGCACATTCCTCTGCTGATCCTTGGCTTTGCAAAGGATGATACCCTTAAGCACAAAAAGCCTTCACCCACAGACCTTTGAAATTATTTCCCTGTGATTAGTAAAACCTCTTCAACCTCAGTTTAGCCTTTAATCCTGAGAGCTAATAAAAAGGCCTTGCAAACTGAGCAAGATGCTTTGCTGTGCCACATACTTTGGTTTTAGTGTTCCAATATTTGATATAAAGACAGCAAATAAGTTATATGAGTTTTCAGGCTTCTTTGTCCCAAGCTGACATAAAAAGTTCAAGTAAGAGAGTGAAGACATCACTGAAAGTCTCCTTTCCAGACAAAATAAACATCCTGGATACAGAGAAGTCAGAGTTCACAATAGCTTCAAAAGCATCACAATTTCATCTACAACTCTGTAGTTATGCATACATAATCAATACACAGTGTCAAATATGTACACTGATCTATCAAATATATATTTTGTGTTYATAGGTAACCCATTTAGTATGTGTGTGCATACAATCACAGAAATATATGTTTTCTATTTCAATGTAATAAAGCAGAATCCAATGAAAATAAAACCTCGACATTTACATTTGAGCACAGATGAAAATATATGATCTATAGTATTTATACCTCAACACTTAAATCAACAGAGTTCATATAGGGGTAATTATTTTCAAGGAATTATTCTGCAATTAGCACCTTTTAAAGAGACCTATGTCWTTTTAAAATATCAAAAGCCAATGAACTGCTACATATTATAGCCACCTCTGCATACACCCATATTTTAAACTCCTTGGTGGCAGGGATAAATCCAGCAAAAGAGCCCACCTCAAGCTTTATTTCACTCAGTCTCTCTCATTATCCTTTGTCAGTAATGGCAATTTGTGTTTTGTATTTTTCACCAAGCCCTGTACTTGCAGCTATGTTGGGAATTTGTAGCTGGAAAGTCACTGACCTGAAATACAGCAGCGGCTCTTTTTCCAGAAGTCATGGTCTTGTTGGGGTCTGTTCAGGAAACTCCTGAGTTCATGGTTCTTTCACCTTATAAAACAAAGAAAACAAAAGTTCAATGGGCTGATATAGAGATCTTACAAAAGAAGCAAAGAATGCTAGAAGTGACAAAGCATTTTTTTTCTGCTTTTAACCTATCAACAACTTAGTGTTATATACATTTTCAAGAAAAGATCACGTCAGTGAAAAGCAGTTTTAAAATAATATATTATTTTATGCTGCCTTAAAATTTCCCTAATTATTATTCTTGGTCAAAAGAAATGRAAATAAATTAACTCCTTACAGCATTTGCAAATCATCTTACATCAARTGATTGCCCAAAATATAGAAGACTTTCTAAAGTAAATCAATTTTACATTAAATCATTCAAGCTTAGAAGCAAAAAGTGAAAGCAAACACATTACTATTGTATGGATGCATTTAAGAGAATTGACAGTGGGTATTACTGGATTCTGCTCCATTTCTGCATCTGCCATCAAGTCAAGACAACTCAGTATTCACCTTTACTTTGGATGAGTCTTCACTGAAAAAATATCACTGACTCTCYTTTACAATGTACTCTGACGTCCCAGATGAAGTGTTACAGACTTTAAAGATTTGTTTTTCAAAAAATTCAAGTGTTAAGGAATATATTTAAGTACTGAATGCTGATTTACACAACATGGAAATTATATTTATAGTCAGCTGTGCATTTATCCATTTGCAGGGTCTCAGTGTTCTACACAAAGACAAATGAGTGCCTTGAAGTCCCAGCAACAATTTCTCTCTCCTCCATCCAAGAGCCTTTCAGCACAACTCTGTTGCCTCAGTTTGCTTCTGTTCTGAACCCTTTCAACCCTGTCAGAACTTAATTTCTGGTGTTTTTAGGAGAAATCAAGACTAAGCAACTCTGTGGTAACCTGAAGATCAGTTATTTCTCCAGAAAGGTAAATAAGAGAGCATCAAGTTACAGCTCATTTTTATTCACTTAGGCTTCTGCTGGACTGACCTATGTTTTATGTGCAAAGTCAAACTAGACCTACAAGGATAATCTGAGCTAGGAAGAAGGAAAGCACAGTTMAATTAATAGCAGAAAATTATCTTTTTTTTGTATAACTACTAAATTGTGCCTTGATATCAAACTGAGAAAGAGCGCACAAAAAAATTCTCACCTCCCCTGCAGAAAAAATAATAATAAAAAAAAAATCTTTATTCTTAGAACAGTTAATAGAGTGACAAATTGCTACGGCATAGTAGAGAAAGTGTCAAGGAAAGAGAAGACACATCTACTTTCACWTATTTCAGCAATATTCAAACCATGCCAGCATTAACAATGATGCACTTCAATCACAAGAATCCTTACTAAAACTCCACTTTCAAAAGCTTTAACTGCTATGAAGRCAATATTATAAAATTGATTTATTTCTTACTGATTATATTACTGCCACCAAATAAAATACTTCAGCTAAAAAATCCAGATTATTTCAGGAAAAGTCTTGAAAAAGCAACTCTATCAGCACTGTTTGGAAGTAAGAGAAAAACAGAAGGGAAAGGAGAAAAAAAATGCAACAAAATTTTAGGTAAACATCMCTCCTACTCAAGTTTTACTAACCAAGTAATTTACTAATTTTGTTACATTAACATTCCAGCCTTTTCCCCCCTGAATTTTATTTAGATGCAGGGTTTGTGTCTTGTCCTTAAACACTAARCAATATCAAAATATTCTGTAAAATTACTTGAGCACTACCACAAATGAAGTCTCCAAAGAGAATTGCAAATCACACAATTCTTAGTGCAATTTGTTCAGGGCTTAAAACACTCAAGATTCTCCAGGAAGAGGTTATCTATATTGATATATTATATAAAACTCATTAGCTGCCACAACAAATTTTGCCATCATATGTCAGCACAACCCATGTAAAGAAATTAAGAGTAATTCTCCAACAAAACCATGAAAGTAAAAGTTTAGAAAAGACAAATATACAGTCCACCAGAAAATTCATCCATCGCTCACACTTTGTGCTTTATCATGGTCTTGCTGGTTTTTTTTTACCTGGGAACAGTAATTGTTTAGCTTGTTTCCTCCATTGTCTCCAATGATTACTGGAATCACATTTCTAGGGTAAACAAGGTGGAAAAAAAACCCCTTTCCCATTGTCCCATTTTGTGTCAGGAAGGTTTGAAGCAAAGTAGGCCTCCCAATAAGTTTTCTAATCCAGATAAGCAGGGCTAAGATATCTGACAGCTGTTTCACRCTCTTCATCATCATCTGAAACAATCAGTATGCATTAGAGAGTACTTTTCTCTTTACAAAGGTGATAATTAGATAACAAGCTGAGATTAAAGTAATTACAGTTAGACAGCTGGCAAGGCAGCACAGTCATGTTGAAATATTGTTGATACTTCAGCATCTGGTTCTAATAACAGCACAGGCTAAAAGATTTTACATTAATTACAGAACATAATTTAATAGAAACATATTTAATTACAATTGATGAGCGATAAACTGTTCAAGAATGACTTAACCCCTTACACATGTCAAAATGATTGGAACTTCATATATATCTTTTTACTTTAAGAGCAAGCTACAGTCAGTATGAAAGGTTAGGAATCTCCAATTTTAAGGAAGTGTTCTAATTGGAAAGGTGAATTATTGATACATTTAAAAAAAATCTAATTTAAAAACAAGTTAAAACTGACAATATCCTACAAAATTCAGGACCTGCTCCATTTAGGCAGAATTAGAGCTAAGCCCAAAATTGCTRTGTCAAAAAATTCCACAGCAGTTGCCACCCAAGCCTGAGGCATCTCCAGCTCCCAAGTGCCTGTAGAGTTTTCCCAAGGGTGCTCTCAATTCCTCTGATCTTAATGCCAGACAACACAGAGCCTCTGTTTCTTCCTAAACTTTAGACCCAGCTGCAAGGACCTGCCCTGAGAGGGTGAGGGATGCAAGGGCTCTCTTGTGTGTTTAAAAAAGTCATTGGATGAGACACCAAACAGTTGTAGTGGTGCTGACCCTGGAATGTAGTGACCATTAACTGTTTTCATCTCTCTCATGTTTGTTCTTGCACTCCTCTCTGCTCTGCTCAGCATTGTGGTTTCCTCTTTGCACCCAGGCAGAACTATTTGGGGCTGTGAAGGCTCCAACAAGATCAGTACAGCTTCAAAACTGCAGTGGCAAAGAAGGGTGGAAGCAAGACAAGCTAAGCACTCTGACTAACAGGAAGAAAGTAAAGACAACTGTTCAAGCAATTAGACAGCAACAAAAGACCATAAGGATGAAGGGCTTGAGAAGAAGCTCTATGAGGAATRGCTTTAGGAAAGAAATAGGAAAAAGTAGACCTAGAGCAAATCTACAAACATACATAATTCTCTTACACAGGACAACCATCATCACAGTTCTATCCAGAAAAAAAAAAAATTTTCCCAGCTCTCACTCTGGCTGAGGAGAGACAATATTTGCTTTGCCATCCATTTCMTCTCATATCTCATGTGTCTAACTCTTGCTCACAACACCCAAAAYACAACTACATACACAGAAAAAAGGCAGCCAAAGATCAAAGATTCAACCCTATACTTCCTCTTTCACATTCCAACTTTTTGTTTCCTAATCTATTTTGTGTCTTCTGATCACTGATATTTTGTGTTCTTCACCCTCCCACTCAACATGATTCCAGAGATTTTAATATAGAGTACAAACCAGTGTCTCAACTTACTTCTCCTCCATTAAAAACAGAAAACCTCATCCAAACAAACAACGACAAAAAAAAAAAAAACCAACCTGAAAACCACATCTGCTCCACGAAGCACTCCAGATGCAATGCCTACTGGCCATGCTGCAATTGTTCTGTGCCACTGCTCATGCCTCTGCAGAGGCTGAAATGCTTCAGGGCAGAAATTCCTTTGTCTGGCACATCCACCTTTTGTGAATCACGGTGTACCCTTAGAGGTGAACACAAGGCAGGTTAAAAAACAAACAAGCAACAAAACCATATAAAAGCAACTCAGACACAAACAAAAAAAAAMCCAACTCATACAAACCAGGTCATCAGTACAGATTTAAATTAAAGCGTGGACTCTGGCAAATGAAATTGAAAGTTTCCCCCACACTGGAGAGATTTTAGATAAGCAAAAGTTATTTGTATTCTCTAAATCCAAGAAAATTRAGCTATATAAGATTTGAGGGGACAAGAGATTGTGTTTAGATCCAAATGCCCCCAAATTTTGAASAAGTTCAACTCCAGAGCAATACTTTGCATTCCATGGTAACGAGTGCATAAGGTTTCTTCATGGATTTTTTTCTGTACAGAATGCAGAAATAATCAGTTCTATCTGCAAGAGAGAACTTTCATTTCATCCTTTACCATTTAAAATAGATCAGGACTCCAGGTGGGATTTTAAAAGRCGCAATATTTAAAAATTAGCATATTTACCACAACCATTTTAAAGCAATTTGCATCCATCAATTCTCCTTACAGGTTGCACACACACCTTAATGTCCACCCATGTGGACACATCACTGCACTAAAGAAAGAAAAACTGCATGTGTCTGAAGAGCAGGAGGCAGCTTTGACAGACAAGTGCTGCAAGGGCAATGGGGCTACTTAATAAAAAATAGCTAAAAAGACAAGCTGGTGGAAGCAGTKGGATTCTAGCACTGCATGCTAGCACAGTTTGATCTTTTTCATTCCATTAGTTTAAAACTGCAGCCCTCAAGAACCTAGAAATGGAGGCTGCAGAACAGATCTATGGCTTTGCTTTTTGCCTTCTTGAAAGAGTTATGTTCTACTTTTRCAAACAGAAATCCACCGAGAAAARGGAAACTGAAAATGCACATTTGTTTTGATAAATTTGTTCACAAGCTGAAATAGTACATTTTAAAAATGTTTTATTTAATTTAATGAAAAAGTATTCATCTTTTTGATAGGTGATAATTAACCATTATTCTGTCATAAACAGAAAAAAAGAGATGTACTTATGTAGATTTAACTGAGCATTGTGTTAATCACACTGCAGTGACTCAAAATACAAAACCAAAGAAGAGAAGTTTCTTACATAAAGCATTCTTTTTGCCAAGGAAAATACAGCCCTAATATTGCTGAAAGTCAATTCACAATCACATAAATAAACCTTCAATTCAGTTTTAMCCAATCCATTTTGATTGAGTTTCACAGCCAGATAAAAGCTGTTCAACTGTTATGATGACAAATTTAAAGAGTTTACACTCATGCTGAATATTAAGGATTAAAAACTTTTCTGCATGTCCAATTTCAGGAACTTGGGAGCAATTCCCCAAGTATCCCAGGCTTTAAGCTAAATAAAAATGTGTGGTAAACATCCACGTCCAGGAACAGACCTTGAGCTCTACTCAGTCAAAACATTTGAATTAAAATAGTAAGAAAAGGAGGAGRGTTTCTCCAAAGCTCTCAGAACACTGCCAGGGTGTGCAGCAGTTAACACATCTGTGWATTTGCCCTCCCAGCAGGAAAAATATGCAGTTTACCTCTTCAAAAGAGCAGTTGACACACATTAACCACCATATACATTATTTCTTCAAAGTGGCAGCCAAGACTTCCCAGGAAGCAACTAAGTTTAAGGGTAAGGACCACCAATCAAATAAAACCTTTCAAATATAACAATTCTATGTAAATATAGTCACCAAAGAACATGTATAGGCTCAGATACACTGTAGGCAGTGTGAAGAAAAATAAATTTTAGACATAAAGATATCCCAGGTCTTCATGTGCATGCTGCCATTTTTAATTTATTTTATTTTTTAAGATTAATTTTCCACTTTTCTCCAAGTACATTAGTACAAATGCTACATACTTTTCATAATGGAAAAGAGGTTGTGAAGGACTTAAATGCTGTACATAAATGCCTTTGAGTGTATTCACYAGCATGGCTGATTCTATAGAAATCTATAAATTAATTTACAGACCTTCAAGAGCCCAATAATGGCTCCAATTCAGCAGTCATATGATTAATATCACCAATCCACTACTAGATTTTATTTCCATCCTATTTAGAGAAAATATACAAGCCAATCTGACCCAGTTCAGTCTTGCTTGAAACCTCCAGAGAATTATGCATAGATCTACGACATGAAAAAAACCTAATTTAAAAACAGATTAACATGCAAATCTGGTTTGAATTATTCACTTTTTAGCATTTTTAAAAAAAGTTGGGCAACACATAGACTGTGCTTACAGAAAAGGATCTGCATGTCTGAGTTGCTGCATCTCAGAGACAACTACTGCAGGATTTTCCATTTTCTTAAACTGAGTGCTGCATGAAAATCACACAAAAATTGAGGCAGATGGATTTTTTTCCCCAAAGGTAATGCTTAAATGAATAAAGGAAACTGGAGAAAAAAGAATTTGTGTGAAAAACTCATTCTAGAAGTAGAACAGGGTTGTTTGGCCTATCTGGACACAACCCTAACAACTTCAGCAACTTTACCATGTCCACTGCAGAGATTGCCAAAATCCCAGGATTTGAGGAAGGTGACTCTSACATGGGGATCACAAAACTGATGCCTGTCCCAAACCAGAATATTTTTCAGAAAAAAAACCACTRCCTTTGCTTTCTCAAGGACACAGTTAATTAAACATCCCCACATTATCTGAAACAACTAAGTACTGGTCCCGCAAGCTGTGAAAATACAAGAATAAAGATGCTCTCATTAAAAGTTAAAAGCTAGGCTCAGTGGGATAAAGAATAGGGAAAATAAAGATGACATACATAAGTAGAGGATATACATAACCCTGTATAGGTTTTGCCATGTAGAAGGCCATTACTGGCACACTTTAGAGCTTGCATGAGTTTAATTAAGACAAAATTAAAGACTGAGCTGTGCACTATTACTTTTGCTTCAGAATGCCCAAAGTTTTAGATATCATTGTCCAAAGATGTCACTCCCATCTCCAGCTGGCTAGAGGATAAAAAACTAGTAATGAGGCATCATGACTAATTGGATTGAGTATGCCCTTAGCACACCCAGTACAATCAGGGAAAAGTTTCTCTAGAATTGAWATGGCTGCTTACAGAATATAAGGTGGCTACATGGAAACTGGATCAAACCCCATTACTCACCTCCTTTTCAGGCTGTGCATCATACCAAAACATGAAGGCTAAGAGGCAGAAAATGGAAATAGTCAAACTCCAGATAGTCAAATTTCAAATTCTTTGTATTTTGTTTTCTTGGCTAACCTAGTAGAAACACAGTATTGTGGAATTAAGAACAATTAGTACAGGTGATTTCCAAAGAWATGTCTGCCAATGGCCCACGTGTTTTTCACAAGTCCTTGTTTATATATTAGCTGCATACATTTCCAAAATGATACCACTGACACTAAAATATTAATTACCTGAATAGACTTAAGCCACATATTCAGTAATTTATCTGCTAGAACAATTAYACATCTAATGCCTTTATTAGTCTAGCAAAATTAGTTCCAAGTTAAAGCCTGAAAATCTTTATCTTTTCTGAAATATACAAAGCCAAAATGGAATGTCCTATTAATATTAGAGGACAGCTACTAGTAAAAGTCAGATAGTTCAAAGTTAAGTAGAATGATCTGCTGTCCCTGAGCWCTGATACTCTGAATTCCCAGTAAAACTGAAGAACCTATCTGTTCTAACCTCCACTGAGCAGTATTGTTGCTAATTGAACATGGAGAGTGGGTTTGTTCCATCAGATGTGTTCATTTCTTCTAAGAACACCCTATGGAATATCAAATGTACTAAATATAGCTGTCAACATTAAAAGCCTGCAACTGGAAAGTGCTATTAAAGAGCTAAGTGTACTTCACTTGGCATTATAAAGCCAAAGCCCTCTTTAAAGATACATCATGTTATTAGAGACGATTCACATTAATGCAAAAATCATCATTCTTAATATATTTTACAAGACACGTCTAGGCTACTTCCAGGCTCAAGAGTTCCTCAATTTCTCCTGCATTTACTGGTAATTACATAAATGAATCAATAGTGTTTCAAGTAGGACAAAGAGAGGACTGTAGCAAATCCATACTCTAGTTTTCCACTGCTTTACCTGTGTCCAGGTAAAGCTTCAAAAGCAGAAGTCTAAATTCAAATATAGGATGCAAAACCTTGAGGAGCCTCCATTCCAATAGGCCAGATAAATAAATAAATTACTAGATCAGCTATTATAAATCAGCAACAAGAACCTCTCAGAAATTAATATTTTCCYCTCTATATAAATTGTGTCAGTTTAAAATACCATGAGCACCACAGAACACTAATATYTTTTCTAGAGTCCAGAATACCCTTTGGCAGAGTTCTAATTTAAAAAATCAACTAATTCTGGCCTTTACCATAGTAACAAAAACACTCATKATAACAAAGTCAGCCTGGTCTAAAAGAGAAGACATACCCATATCAAAACACAGTAAACTGACAGAAGAAAAACTATTTTTTTCCTTTTGATAAAGCCTGTGTAATATTMATGTCTGAAGTTAAACACTCTCCCAACCAAGACTGATCTGAGAAAATAGAAATAATAATAATAATTTTTAAAAAATCAATTTGGAGGAAAGAATGAGCGCTACCATCCAGAGAAGATTTCTCCATTGTTTACTATGCAAAGCACACATTATTAGAGCCAAACCCCATAGGCCTTGTTTTTGTCAAAGTTYCCACCAAGTCCAGAAACCATTTTACCTACTTTTTCCTCATCCAGGAAAAACAAATGCAATTTTTTTKTGACACACAGCAGAGCCATCTTACGTAGCTCATCGTCTCTTTATCATTGCTGGCTGTCAGAGAGCAGTGACTTTTGTATGGCCACGATTTTCCCATTGCAAAAACATGCTGAGGAATAGTCAAACTCTGATTAGATATTACAAAACCTTCTCAGAAGGCTTTCTGAAACACAGCCAGCRGGATTCCCTGCAGCATTAAGGCCAGTCTTGCTCCCACTGCAGTTTGTGGGACTTTTGCCAAGGATGTAAGTGGCATTATGACTGGTSTCCAGCAGCAGATATTACCCATCACCCTCAAGACTTGATTAAAGACCTACCCACCTGCAAATATATAATAAATAAAGAGCTTAATTGCATAATTAATTACAAGGTCTTTTAACCCACAATAGACAACATCATAGGTTTTAGGTAAGTAGCCCACATAAAGCAACCTATTCATTAGATCAGCATTCACTTGGTATCAGTTCACAGGAAGATTGCAGAGGGATTCCTGTGACAGATACATATTTTCAAGAATCAGAGAACAGGAAAAATAAAATGAAATCAAAGGAATACCACCACAGCTGAGACCTAGAGACAGAAATAATTTCATACTGTGTGCACAGCCTTTCAGSAAAGGTTTTCTTAACAATATATGCATGATGGGCTGTGATTTTTGAATAGGAAGTGCAGTGCTGCTACTAGACTTTTCTTTTTCCAAGGCACCAGGCAGAGATGTAGCAGTGTACACAAGTGGGGTGTAAAGTCAATGGGATTACATTTTCCTAATTATTTTCTGCTTGAGGTTTACATCACATACACAAAATGAGATCAGCCGGGACTTGCCTCTCTAACAAATCACTCAGACTTAAACATTGCTCAGATAAACAAAAGGGAGGAGGGGGGGCAAGGCTGAGAAAAGGCAGAGAAGTGCTTCTTCAGTCACAGTTGCAAGGAACAAAAACCTGGAGGGGGAAAAAAGCTGTTGGACCGCCACCAAATCTCCCCCCACTAGAGACAAGAGCCCATCTGCTGAGCTCTGCAACTTAGCTTTAACTACCATTCAACTCGAGTCTCTGCAGAGATCAATCTACAGAGCTGGCAGATGGACCCCTGCTTCCCTGAGTCGCTGTGTTATTTGTTTAATAAATTTAATTAATATCCATACTGCACTGGATTGCTCCCAGAAAGGGGGCTGCAGCTCTCTCCTTCCCCGATAGCAACATGATGAGTGATTTCCCAGAAAAGAGTAGATAACAGTACCCCCAGGCCACTGAAAAATTAAAAGTGCCATGTGCTTACGTTACTTCRCATGTATTAATTTTTGCACTGCGCTAATTTGTTCTCGAAGCCTGTTTTAACTTTATAAAAGTATGGGATTTTTAGAAAGTCATAATTCATTTTGGTTTATATMAGTTACAAAATTAATTGGAAAGGRRAAAAAAAGCATCAAATCTAATTGGATTTCCAAAGATTTTATCTATTTGCAAGAAAGAAGCAAATTGTTAATGAGAGTGGCTCCTCAGGCAATATATATTGTCACAGTTTCTGCCAACAAGTTATAGGCATTCAGGGTCATGTTGRACATGCTTTCCTTTAATGCTTAGGAACACACTTATTTTAACCAATAAAGACATATTCAGCCCACATAAAACAATTTTTAAAAGTATGAAGGATGAAAGAAAACAAAACTACTAATGAGTTTTTACAGAAAAAAAAGCATAATGAAACACATGCTGTGATATTCCAGCAGCAAGAGGGAGCATAGAACAAAAATGTTATTTGTCTTCAATATTAACATTTTATATTTCCTGCATTTAAAAGTTTTTAATTTTTCATCTTAAAAGATTAAATCAAGGCCTAATTAAGAAAATTATTTCAGTCAAGCCTATTTAAGTCTTAGAGTTGTGTTAAATTGATGCACTTCTCCTTGGGCCCCATTTCCTTATTAATTCACCTTATGGCTGGAATATTYCAGCCTGGTGCTGACAAGCTCAGCTCCAGCAGCAGGTGTCCTAGTGGATATTCCAGGCTTGCCAATGTTATCTGCAGCATCTAACCTTTGCTAACACCTTTTTCCAGGAGTAGCTGTGTCAGGAAAGGTTAAGCACACCTAAACACTCAGCTCTGCTCTGTGGAGGGGAGGGTGAGAGGTGCCCATCCCTGAGATCACATCTGCTCCTGGGACCAACACTCTGGCCCATTCCATTTGAAATCTGCCTTATTTTTTCAAATAAAGAGTTTCACTTTGAGGCCTTTGCTATTTTAGGTGATTATGAGTGGAGTAGGTTAAGCAAAATAAGACACAATTTTGCACACAAATCCAAAGAAGCATTTAACAGTTAATTACCACTCTCTCCCTGCTTCCTGGCACTCCATCCCTTTTTCCACCTTTTCCACCACTACTGCCATTTTTATAGTGTATTCCTAACCTTACCTTCAGAAAGCAGCACAGCCAGAACAGCAGTGACCACGGGTGTTCTGTCACCATTAAAGAAAAGTCAGCAAATGAGGGCTGGTACACTTCAATGGTGTCCAAAAAGCTTCTACCTCCAGAATGCAGTTCCCTTGTTGAAGAAGGATCCAGGGAGGCAGCCCTGCATGGAAGGGGGAACAAGTGGAAGGTAAGAAAGTTTGGCAAATACATCAATAGATTTTTTTTTTTTTTTTTGTTTTGTTTTGCAGTGCTGTTTTTTTTTTTTTGTTTTGTTTTGCAGTGCTGGGGCATCTGACTGAATTCTGAAAGAAATTAAGTTTCCTCCCGAGTATAACATCTAAACAATCTTTTCTCTCATACCTCTAGCTTTGTGAAAAAATTACAAAGTCAAATGACAAGCTACCAAATATTTACAGTGCAACTTATATTCATTAGCAGTCTAGTAATTTTTATAAAAGTAAAATTATCAATACTTTTTTATAAAAGTAAAATTTATCAATAGTGTCCTGTGAGCAGGGAAGCTGAAACAGCAACATCCCACAGTTACCCTCTCCTCCAGGTCAGTGGTACAGGGAAGAGCAGAGTCCTCATTCATTCATGTTCTGGAACTCAAAAAAGAWCATAGTAAGTAAACTGGAGTCTTGAATATAGTGAAAATCAAAAATAAGGCAGGCTTTTTAAACAGAATCTACAAGCAGGAAG
>NW_026623661.1:366456-374471 GCF_030028575.1 Malurus melanocephalus
CATCACCCAGAGTGACTGTGCCACTCTTACACGGGGCAGGTTTGATATCCCAAGGAATGGAAACCCTCACTAGAGCCACAAAGCAATCATTGCACGCTGTTAGTCAAAATTTCCTGCACCTCAGCCATGATTTGTGGGAGCCTGTGGAGCGAGGGCACAGTCTGTGCTTTGTACAGGAGACACCAGTGGTTTCTGTGCCAGGAAATGCTGGGAGGCTGCAGCTCCTGTCTRTAAGAGAGACAAGCAATGGACTCCCCATTTCCCATAGGCTCTGAATGCCTCGCCACTTGGGACTTGACTTAGAAGAGAAGTTTCCAGCTCTGTTTTTCACTGCCTTGGCAACCTCATTTCCTTACYATGATTCAGTTTTGTTTGCCAAAGGGAGGCTGGTCGTTTGTTGTCTCATCATACTGAGCTGCCTTCATATGATTAACTTCTTTTTTTTTAAGCCTCATTTCTCCCTCCATAACATTTCTTGTAAATTGTTATTTATCATCCTCTAAAGCTGAAATGAAAGATGTATTGAATGATTTAAATATTTAATTTCCCAAAATACAATTAGAATCAGTTCTAAAACACTGCAAGGAAAATGGGAAGAGGAAAGCTTTCTATTTGATGGAAAATTCTAATTGTGACCATTTGATTTTTCTTTTGTGGGAGTAGGATCCTTATGGAGAAGGATTTACAATTTTTGATTTTGTCAACATCACCTTCATCACCTTTGTTGAAAACTATCAACAAATCAGCAGTAAGGGTTTACTTGTGGAAAAAAAAGTCAGGAGTTTCAGACATCAGACCTTTCAGATGTCTGAAAAGGAATTTAATTTTAATGCAACATAAAGATCAATATTCTTTAAATAAAGATCATGCAGTTATATACAGGACTAACAGATTTCTTGATTCAAATTCTGCCTACTTTCATGGCAGTACTAATTTTCACAACCTACCATATACTTATAATGGTATATGAGTTAATCAGACTRCATCTGCCTAAATTTATTTTCACGTTCTCAATGATATGTTATTAATTGAAAGACTAATTCATCTGACAGCCATTAAAGACACACAATAACATTATTCATATTCCCCTGTGAAGTTATAGGTGTGTAAAATATTGAAGTAAGCACAGAAAAGCAGTCACCTATATAACAGATATACTCTAAAACCCACATGAGCTGCTTATAAGATATAAATCTCTGTAACTTTATGTGACCTTAGGTTTTTCTCCCCAACAAAAATTCAGTGTGCTGTTACATTCAGGATTGCACAGCCCTTTTCAAGTTATTGTCCTTTGCACTTCCAGAACACTAAAATGACAGAAAAAGTAGGGTTACTGTTAAAAGACAGAAGAAATTCTGGAAAATGAAAGAAAATATAGCTAATTCTTGCATCTAAAACAAGCATGAAGGTCTAAAGCCTATTGGATAACTTACTGCATTTTTTTTCCTTTGAAAATTTGCCTTACATGAGCTATGCAGACTACAAGGAGGTATTATCCTCTTGGATTGAAATACACAAAAAGCAAAATATTATTTGTAAATGTAAATAGATAACACTCTTAACCWCACCTCTTTTTCCAAATCAATTGCAAATCAAATTGATAATGCAGCTTCCAGAACAATGATAAAATCCTTTTCTTTCAGTATACCCATGATGTTATTGCTTTTATGTTTTGTTGCTTAGTTGGGCTTTGTGTGTGTGTTTGTTGGCTTTTMAAGTATTTTTCTTTACTTTTACAATTTCTAAGTCAACAGAGAATTTCAAGTTAACTTGAATGTTATTCATGTGTTACTAAAACCTTACCCAAGTTTAATGATAAATTTCAGTCAAGTGAAGAAATGCTATCACTGTTTATGAGTTTACTGTATTATTGTATGTATTTAAAAAACCCACAGCACACTCTTCTCCCATGTCTGAGTCAAAGTCAGTAAGATCATAAGAGCAACTGCAAAGGCTTTGGGTCATTTTGCATTTTAAAATAAAGACAGGCAGAAATCTGTGGGTCAGATTAGGTAGAAAACATGCAGAACACAATCCAGCAGCCCTTTGCTTTGATCTCATTTTGAACAGATCACCTGGAAGGTGTGCAATAGCTGCCTCTCCTCAATCACCTGATGCTACCARCTGCTAGAGGAAGAGAGGATGCCATCATCACCATCTCCAAGTATCTCTTTTATTTAGTTATTATTTTATGCCTCTTTTCTTTAGTTATTATTTTGGACAATATTGTGAAACCAAGGAATATTTCCCACAGGCTCACTAACACTGCTAATCTAAGGTCAATCAAAAACAAAACAGCTAATGGAAGAATTTGCCATGAAAAAGAAGTCCTCTCTATCCTCAGGGCAGGGAGGTATCACCATGAAAGATTAGTAAAACATTTGTTCAAGACAGCAACCAAAGCTTCAATCTGATCTCTCATCACACTATCAAAGATAGAGAATTAGTTTCTTTACCTACAAAAGAAAAATAAATTATACAATTATAATATAMCTGATAAACACAATGGATATGCTTTGACAAGATGACAAATACGTATTGACTGTTATTTAAAATATCAGCTAGAAATGCTTTAGGTTTGTCTTCTAGTAACAAATGGACTTTTCAGAGATCAGAAATCATAGCAAAATGGATGAAATTCCTTTGTATGGGGTTCCAGAGTCCAGGTGGTTAATTCTACCAAAACCAAATGTAAACTGGTTAAAATTATCAGCCTTAAAAGGCTGCAGAGGGTCCTTTGAGGACATGCTCAAGCAACAAGGCATCTAAGGCTGACTTGGAACTCTGTCACTTGGAGATCTGCTAAGCAGCAGTGGRCACTTAATTCCATATTCAGAAGGGAATATATTACCTTAACTGCCTTGGTCACATAACAAGTGTGAGGAGATAAGCCAGTAAGAGCAATATCACTTTTCCTAGATRTTGTTGACCCYAGRTCTTTYTAGACTTASATTCACTCCAGGTTAGACTTWCCAATAAAGGGAGGAAARAAAAGGTGGGAAAGAGAAGAAAAATCAATCCCATGCTCCAAAAGCTCCACACAGAGGCTGTAACTAGAAATGAATAACCTGGAGCTTCTTCAACAATCATTGACAGTTAATTTCTAGAAGAGATATAAAGGAAAACTTCCACTGAGGCCCGGTGAGTGGGCATTACACCACCTGGGAGATGAATCATCATTTGTAGAACTCAAGTGCACTTAATAAGGATGAGCTTATTCTAAAAATGCAATCTGACAGGCTGACATTCCCTGTTACTGACTTTTGAGGTCACTCAGGGAATTTTTACACAACTGGGTTTTCTCTTCCATGGTYTACCAATATATTGAGTGCTAAACCTCTGCCACAAATTCACTTCTGCTGCTGGGCTACCTGTATCACAAAAAYGGTGCTAAGTGATCAAAAACTGTARAARAAGCTTCAGAAAGCACATGTTCCAAGAATTTTGTGGGAAAGCATCCTAATTCACAACTTTTATTAAGGTAGAAACAATGCACCCAATTAGAATACAAGATTTCCAAATACTGTCATGTCACAACCAGAAAAAAAAAAAATCTATGTAGCATTATTGACAGACAAATATGATTCTCTGGTATTATTTTAATTCATCCACCTACCTGCAGATTATTCAAGCAGTTAAGCTTTCAGAAGGCCTTCAATCAAACCTATAAACTATGAAAAATTTGTCATCATGATGCCAGGAAAATAATAACCCACATTTTGGGCCTGAACATGACATCTGACTCTAAATCCAACAGCAGAGCAACTCAAACACTTGGAAATCCAACTGCACTTCAGCTAAGCTTACAGGCAGTGACTCCCTAAATTTGGACCACAACAAACAGACCTGGAAAAAGTAACACYAACCTCATAAATTCAGCCTAGTTCTGTAAAGTCTGATATTTTTTGAGGACTAACCTTTTTCATTCGTGRAAGTGCCACAAACTTCCAGGTTTTYRTGATTTTACTGGTRGATGCATYCACTTCCATTCAKCTGCTGACTCCTTCCTTGAGGTCCCATYTTCCTGATCACACCAGGACATGGCATTTAATTGTAAAGATCCTGTTGTGCTTTATAAGATGAACCAGAAAAAAAAAATACCACAATGTAAATTTTCACTAGGCAATAAATCAAAGAAATCCTGAGGTCCCTGAAAAAAAAARTAATAGGGATAGGCTGATACTTTCCCTTCACAGACATGGCCATTCTTGACATTACATAGTTTTTAATGCATTAACAGTGTTTTTCTCTCTGGAACTGTTCCTCTCAGATTTAGGATAGAAAAATTTAGAAGTAACTTGAAAGAATCCTAATGATTTAATAATCAAATTTCACTTAAAAGTGAGGAAGCCTTCWCTTTATTCTTAAAGCCTTATAAAAAAAAAACAAAAACAAAGAAGTTCTCATGCTTTCTCCAGCTTCCTCAGAAAACATTTCTAAATCAAAGATTTTCAAGCAGTCTCACATAACTTTGGTTCCAAGCATAGGATAAGATTTTCACTTTCAAAAGAAATGGCTCAYAGGCTGACTCATGCTTTAACAAGAATTTTCACCATTATAAACACTGTGAGTGTGTGACAAATGTTCTAGAATGTGCATGAATCACTTACTGGGAGAACTTACWTATTAATTATAAATATCTATTAATTTAATTGAATGAAAGCCTTTTCTCCTTGTGTTTGACTACCATTTCTGCACTTAGTACTGAGCATTTAAGAGACTCATCCTTAAGAACTGGGGATCCCAAATATGCCCACGACTCTGGTAATTTCAGACCAAGAGGATACAAAAGTTTTAAGAAATAGAAACCCTTTAAAAGTCATCCAGTTTGATAGATTTCAAGTGCAGTTTGAGACCCAATCAGCTTCTGCAGATTGTCTGCTGATAAATTACCACCTCTCTGAATAGCAGACTGCTGGCTTGGGAAGTTTATTTTTAACTGATAGTTAACTTTAACTTGCAGTTATATTTTAATTTATAGTTATTTAAAATTTAATTACCATCATGTCACTCACAGCTTTGTACAGGCTTTCTTTTTTAAATGGTAGACATAAATCAGTAAAATAAATTAAGTGCCACTGACTGCTACACAGTTATACAGCAAATTAATGAAATCACTCAGGAGTACACAGGTAATATAGGCATAAATAATACTGAATCCAACAAGTGGGGCAAATGTGCTATCAAACCTGTCATGCAGCCATGAGAGCAGCTAGGGGTACACCATGAAAGACAGCTATCTGCTTATTTTAAGCAGCAGAATCTACACCAACCTCTGTTATTAATCCACATCCCAGCAATTCCACTGCACTTGCCATGGCTGTTTTCTCCYSRTTTTTCAAGCAGGTCTTTTGACAGYTTGCCAGACCTGTTCTGGTTCTCTCTCTTTATTCTATTTAAACTATTTCAATAATTWAAAAATCATCTTTGTACCTCTTGGACAGCTCTTTGCACTTGTGAAGGTTATCACACTTCAAGGCTGAGTTTTGGAAAGTGCACGTTGCTCTCTGAGGAATTCTGGAGGACTTTTCCTGGAGCTTATTCCCYTTTGTGCCTGCCATTCCCAGCCCAACCTTTCTTTACAGGCATTCCTTCACCTAGCTCCACAATGTTAWTATTTACATGCCAAGGTAGCCAACTTTGAGAACTCTCAAAGAAACCCTGAAAGCCACAGTACAATGAGATTGTCATCCTCTAAAGCAAAATCCAAGTTTCTGCTGACCCAGTTCACAAGCTATGTGAAAATATACTGAATTCCAAGAGTAATAATTTTCCAGAGTTGCTGGTTTCTAAATAAAATGAAATGCAGCCATTCTGTCCTCTTCCTGTGACCAGGAGTCTCTTTTCTGCAGCCCAGGAATATGAACCCTGATGTGCTAACACAATCCAGAAATGGATATTGCAGCTAATTCCTGACTGTGTAAATAGCCTGTCCATTTTCAACTTGATGGGCTATTTTTCCCCCCTCCTAAAAATGTTTTGTAGTCCTACTGCTCACTGTTAAACAGCTTCTGAGTTTCACCACCGAGGTGCTACATGTCAAGGGTGGATGAAGTGATCCTTTTATAACAATTAGCAATTACAGTAAAGTGCTTTGGGGTGAAATGCCACAAAGGATTAGAACTTCAAGGGAAGAATAAGCAGCAGGAGCACATGAACTCATAAATGGCATAGATCCTATTTTATGTAAATTGCCCTAGTAATAAAGAATGAGCAAAAGGTCAGATAAATACAGAAAATGACATATAAGCAGAGTAGTCTCTAAATAGAATATTTTTTCCAAGCTTTCTCAAGTACCAGTGTGTCTCTAGGCCAATAGCTCCCTCATCTGAGCATCTGTAATATTCAATAATACAATATCCTCCTCTTTACCACCCCTTGAGTTAATTTGATTCCAGGCTAACATAGTGTGAGCTCATAAAATCCATCAGAGGAGCATGAAAATCTTCCTTAAATTCAGTAGCAAACAAAAATTAAACCAAATAAACCTCACTCCTCTTCCCAAGAGATGCACTCATACTCCCTACACACATCTAACCCCAGGAACATCCATGATTCCTGGAACAATTTTATGTAGGAATAATGCATCTAGACAGAATAGAGGCAAAATCTTAACTATATATAAAGGCTGGAACTCATCAATAAAGTAACATCATAAAACATATTTGAGTAGCCTTGCAAAGATTTTAAAATTATTTCTTCTGGGGATTCAAAGATAGTATTTTAAAATATATAGGCTCAAATTGATACCKAAAAATGCAATGATCGACTCATTTTTATATATGGTATATATGAAATTGCCAGAGTCTTGCAATGTCTTGCAATGCATTCTCTGCTCAGCTACAGATTAATAAAAAAAAAAAGACATTTTTCAATGCATAAAGCTCACACAGAAGGGTTTTAATAGATCATCAACATCAGATAATTTCTCCTTCACTTCCCTCTATGGATCTATGTTAAATTATCAGAAGCATTTAAATTTGCTAATCTTAGAGTATGTGTGAACCAATAATTGATATTATTAAGTTATGAAGCCTTCAAATATATTTTTGAGTTTGGAAAAGCATATTTAGATGAAATTGCTTTTAATCTAAAAGTTCTGTTTTTGATAAAAAGTTAAACTGCTGTAACACATAAAAGCAAATGCTGTCTAGAATATTAGGGATTTTATGGAAAAAATGCCAATTTATGATGTGGATTCTGTTAATTTCTGCAATTCTTAATGACCAGTCCAACCTTTCAGTTGTGTATTTTCTATTCAATCTTGGGGAACWCATCAGCTGCAGCTGATCCCAACAGAACACCAGTAAAAATCCCAGATTTTGACTTRTTTCCTAACTGGCTGCTTAAGAGTAATATGAATGGCAAAACAGGCAAAGAAAGGGTTATATATGATACAAACTAAGAACTTCAGAAAAAAAATATATATCATTGTGTAGGGAAACAATATAAAAACAAGGCAACAATTTTAATTACAAGCATTTCGCTCTATTATCTTAAGAGCAAAATTTTCACATCAGAGTTTAAATAATCGACCTTCAGAATACCAAAACCCTGCTTCATGTACCACATAGTTGCTATGGCAATTCCTCATTTCCAATGAACAAAATAAATGARCCACCAACACAGCCCCTGTGTTAAGCAAACAGCACACCTGTAGACTTGATAATTGGGGCTAGCATCAGGCTCCCAAAACCAGAGCATGGCATTTCTCAACTCTTCAGAACACAGGTGCTCTTACCTCTGCTCCCACACTCTGTTTAATCCTTCTAAATGATTCCTAATAACCTACTCCAGGTGTGATCCCACTACGTGCAGCCTTTTGCAGAATTAACTTGAGCCACGCGCTGAGATTTGTCTTTGCAGATTAAAACCTCGTCCTTCCATGATGCCACTGCACCCCAGTTTCTGCTCTATCAAAGGCAGGTTAAACCCAGCTCATGTTTTTGCCAGCTTGTCTTTGTTCCTGCCTGTACCCCCTGCCCCAAAACCCTGCCATGCTGAAGCAGTGCCCA
>NW_026623661.1:375119-376605 GCF_030028575.1 Malurus melanocephalus
AGCAGGCAGGTGTTCAACCATTCCAGAAAACCAGGGCTTCATCTCACCTAAGGGTGACTTGGGAAGAGAAATTACCCTGAATTAATACAGACACACTTGATTTTTCTTCCCCTTGTGTTTAATTCCTTGTGCTCCCCCACCCCCTTACTTGTGGGGTGGGTAAGGGGCAGAAAAAGACTTGACTTTATGAAAATTCTGCTCAGCAATACAAAAAATCCCCAGTGTTACCAAAACTTTTCCAACACAAATCCAAAACACAGCCCCATAGCAACCAATATGAGGGAAATTAATTCTATTCCAGCCAAGACCAGCACAGAGGGTGTATAGATTATCAAGATTCATCTTTGAATCTTAGCCACACAAGAAAAGCTTGTGCAACAGAATAAGTTAAATTCAAAACACCAACAGAAAAAAGTTGGGAATATTTTCAGAATTTCAGATCAGCGTAACGATTTTGTTTAAAAATCTAAACTTAGATTTTGATTATTTCATCCATTCATCCCACATACCAATATTGAAGAGGCCAGGTCCACAATGATGCTGTCTGAAACTCTTTCAGGGCTCAGATTTGAAGCCAGGAAATTCAGCAGGAGGTTGTAGTTCCACAGCCACCTTCACTGAGAGACTGCTCACAGTGTATTGAGTAGATACTCAAAAAAATCTGTGCATGAATTACTTCTCTGATCATGGCTTCAGGTCTGCAAGGATCACAGAGGTTCCTAGGATTTGCTTGAACTCTGGTTTTGATCCGTCCCAACTGGAAAATTGAGCTGGATTAAGCCTTAGGGCATCACAGAAGGTGAAACTCCAGAACATGGGGATTCCACTCTGTTTTCATAAGGAAAAATAATAGTAGTTCAATATCATCATGAAAAACAGCACAGCTAARAAACATCTCTGCAAACACCACCTTTTTCACTCATTCTCAGTCCACACATCAGAAACTAAAGGTTTCAAAAGTGATTGGGAAATTGTTTGGTATGATACATTGGTTGATAGTTGAATTTTGTCCCTTGAACAGGACCCAATAGCTGTAACTATTTCTAAAATATTAGAAAATTAGGACAAACCAATCCCTATTCATGCATTCAGCAAAACTGCTTGTAGTGCAATCATGTTGAAAATGCCTGGGGGAGAATCACATTTGGGTGTCTTCAAAGCAATTCAGAAACATGAGAGTAGGAGAAAAAGATTAGAAAGGTGTTTCTAGCTCCAACAGATCATCCTAGCAATGGCTTTTAATTGCAACATTTATAAATTATTTAACTATATCTTAAGCTCCATGCTTACATCTAGAGATACATAACACCGCACAAATGCACACATGATGGTCCTATAGATGTACTTTTTACAAACAGAARTTTGGCCTCAAAAGCTATTTATTCCTCTAAATATTTTCCCTCAGGATCCCTTTTGTCAGCTATTCTGCTTAGACTTTTTTTTCTTTTCCTGCTTTCTGGACTGGTAAATTTGGAAGGTAAAAAGA
>NW_026623661.1:376790-391797 GCF_030028575.1 Malurus melanocephalus
CGACTGCTCTGCCTGAGGGATCCAAACGAATTTCTTTTAAAGACAGGCAAACTGCAGCTGTGTGGCACTGACTGAGCACAGCCCCAGCCAGGATGACCTGGTTTCCTTTTTGCTTTGCTCAATCACTGTGTGACATTCAGACAATGGCTGTCAGACATTCAGGTTCTCTCTCAACCTGCTAAGACGTTTTCCTACCCACTCAGAATTTGGAGGAGCTCCACTACCTGCTGAAGAGAGAAAATTTTTATAAATTTATAACAGAATGGGATTTTTTTCTAATTATTATCCCTCTTCCCCAATATATTCCTTCAGAATTTAAAGCCAAGAATGTTTGGAAACAGCAGTTCTTAATTTTTAAAAATTAAGACAACCACCCAAACCTGTTTGGTTTTGAGTCCCTCCAGGGACAGGAATCTTACACGTTGTCTGTCACTACGTGCTACTGAAAAYCTTTTCAGTCATTTTATTCTGAGAAAGTTATTTCTAAAATTCTTTAGGATCCTTCAGAATTTAATAAACCCCTAYACAGTAAGAATGAAAGATCATTTTACACTACTGTTCCAGTAGTTTAACTAAAAATGTCAGAGTTTAAAAAAAATAAATATGTATTTATACCTATACACTTATTTACAGAGTAGTAACATTAATTTGAGAATAGAATATACATATCAGTACCCATTAGAGCTATTATGCCACTCTGTTTTCAAATTATTAAAATTAATCATACTATATGATGTCTCACATAGCATAATGATACCTTGTAAAAAAATCATTTTCTGATCCAAGATTCAAGTGAAAAGAACAATAAACACCAAAAATTTACTCTTCACTTCATTTTCTTGAATTTATCTTGTTTCATTACAGTGGAGAAGTTATTAAATCTGAATCACAACTATTTAGAATTTTATATATTAAAAATTCAATCATAAAGCTCCACCAAGTGGAAATCCTTAAAACTACACTAAGCAAATTCACGAACAAAAATCTATGTTACAATTGCAGGCAATACTCACAAATCCAATTATATTTGATGAATAACAAAGCTGGCTGTCCATACCTATAACCCACCACTTGTACCAGTGTACACTAATCACATTATTAATTGGGGTTGGAGAGAAGAATAATTTTAACACCATTAAAATACTTAGTTTTCCCTCTGGTTAGATCTGCTCCTTTGAAAATATCCATTTTGCTATGTCCAGTGTGGACTAAAAGCATCTTTTAACACTGATTTGTTTTTTTAAAAGTCTCCTTTCTGGCTTGCTGAAATTGCTTTGAGAAACCTTCATTTCCCCTTATTAATAAGCAGTTTTGGTTATTTACACAAATTAACAGGAGTTGCCATTTTAAGCAGCACAAAATTCTCGAACCAATGTAGTTTGTTAAATGGTTCCCTCTTTCTCACTATTAAAATATTCATCATCTGTGTAATTTTAACAACCTGATAAAAWCTGTTAAAAGCATACTTGTGCTGCCCAGCAGGTAGTGCCATTTTTAATGAAACCATAACCATCATAAATAAATTATCAGCTCATGAACTATTCAGGATGTACCTCAACTTCCATAAGAAAATTTGTTTTGGTGYGGGACTGCAAAACATGCCACGACTATTCTCATCCAGTAAAAGAATTAACAGAGAGATATTTCAAGCTAAAATTTGCTCTCAGAACATTTGAAATTGGCTGTAAAGTACAGAATAAGTAATTTTTCTACAAGCAGAATTCAGAGGGATCCAAACCCACCTGGTATATTTGGTAAYACAGTGTTTCTCACAGTATAGCAGAGATGTGAACTGGTACCTCACTTCTGAAGCAAYTCCCTTCCTTTTTTATGGAAGCACCATCCCAATATTCCTGTGAGGACAGTCAATACATGCCAGGAATGCTCTGCCTGTGCAATGTGGTAAAAAAAAACCATACAAATTTATGAGCACAATCATTCAACCACGTTTCACACAGAGAACCCCAAACTCACAGTTATTTTGTGAAGCCCAAATATCCTCAACCCAGAACTGATTTAGTTCAGATCACGAGGGCTTTTGAAGGCAATTCCAGCCACCACATTCACTAATATAGACATAACTTTTGTTGTCTCAATCCTTCAGCTCTGGTTTGATTTTGCTTTTCCTTGTTCTTGTTTTGTTTTCCAGCCCTTAAGGTTTCCATGATCATAGATGTAGTGGGAAGAAATTAAAATTACTCCCTTAACACAAAGGGGAAATGCTTTCTACACTTCCACTCACTATGGCATGTGAACTTTAGAATGGTGAGTAGTAGATTATCCAGTTAACTACAGGTTAGTCAGATTAACATCAATGCAAAGCTAAATCATGACCATGTCTATGCACAAAGGACTAAAGGATAGCAGGATAATTAACAATAACCAACACACTTCCATCAAAGTAGAGCTTAACAAACTTTAAAATATATACTACAAACGCAACTGATAAAGTAAAAGGGGTGACAGCAACCATGTTCTGTAACAAGTGTGACTGCATGACATTTCCTTTAAAGCACAGCATTTCTGTAGTGACATTTTCACTGCACRCAAATTAATGGGGTTCACCACAAAGACCAAAAACCAACAAAGAGAGATCACAAACCAAATTCTGTTAATGCAGAATCATTTATGAGGGATATTTTTAGGAATCTCAGACCTTTGGACCACTGCTATTTTTATCAATGACTAGATAGATATGATATCATTGGTAGGAAACTCTCTGAAACACAAGGGCCATATCTGTCACACAACCAAGCTCATCCACTTAAATGTTAATATTATCAAGTGCAAGCTAATGCCTGAGAACAAAAGATTCAGATCACTTTCAAGATAGCAACCTCATCCACAGCATAAAAATCCACAAATCATTACATTATTCAGAGGTAATGATTACTAAAAACCAGAAAAGAATTTCCTAGAGCAAAGCTTGTTTTATATGAACAACAAAAATCCTGAGGAGATACAGTGATGAGAGAATCAATGCAAAGCACTGAAACTACACCTTGTACAGATATCTAACATATATATAATTATATAAAAGTACAGAATAAGCTCCCAACAAGTTATCCACAGTGGGAAAGATGACTTCTGCCCATCAGCCTCAAAAGACTCTAATCAATATGCTTTTTCAGCTGGCAATGAGGAAGAGAATYCATTGGAGATCATCAGAGATTTGCACAAGAAAAAGGCTTCTAATAAACTATGGATCTTTAATCCAGAAACAAAAGAYCTAATCAGGATGCAATTTCCAAAAGCCAAAGCTAGGAAACCTGACTAAAATAGAAGAATAACAGTAGCAGTGATTAATTATTGGCACCATATACTCAGAATTGTTCAGCACCAGAAATATTTCTTTCAGAAATACCTTTTTTCCAAACAAAGCTGCTATAGCTCAAGCAGGAATTACAAGCTCCATAAWGATTTATTAATCAAAAATGCCTGTTCCCAATAACACAGGTCAAGCCACTTGAACAGAAGGGTCCCATTGGTGTTTAAAAATCCAAACATCTTTGACAGCACCCTAGTCAAGAAATAAAGCTTCTCACTCTTTAAATATCCCTTTGAGCTTTAAACATTARCAATGCAGCATCTCTGATACATTTCTCTAGACTGATAATTGAAATTTCTGTTAAAATATGGTTTATTTAYGTTCATCGATGCACTCAAAATAATTTGCAAAGAGCAAATGTATCAGGCTGAGTGAACAGAATAATGGCTCTGCATTTGTAGTGGTTTTGTACAGGTTCCTGTTATTCTTTTCACTCATTTGAATCAATCTGAATCATTTCTGCTTACCTGAAAGGAATATTTTTTCAAGCATTATCCCCYGTTCTGTGGGAACATCTTCTCTTGATTTTGTTTCATGGGAATAGAGTGTTATGATCACAAATTAGCACCACGATCAAACAACAACCTTCAAAGAAACTGCAGTTGTTACATTCAAAACAAAAATTCTTTGTGGGGCGCAAGATTTTAAAATAAGCCTTTGTGAATGCCCTGGCATTTGTTTTCAGCTTCATAAAAGTAGTTTCTGACCATTAACAGTTCATGCAGTTGACTTATGCCAGTAAATGAAAAGAATTAATACTTACAGGGAACCTGCCAGTCAAGCACATTTCACCAAGGCCCTCTCAGATGTTCCAGCAGTGCCAAAGTGAAATATTCACCAAGGCAAATCTGTTTGGAAGGCAGCATCATTCCCTGCAATTCCTGAACTGCATTAATGTGCAATAAATTACTATTCTTTCCAGCACTTAAAGCAGCTAAATGCAGAATTCCCAATATATTAGTTGTGCTTCTGTTTTGAATAATTTGTCCTACCAGCAATCAAGGTGACCTGTACCTCCTGCCCACATGGTATCTGACTGCCATTATTTTAACTGCTATTAAGTGAAGAAAAACACAAACTAAACACTCCTTTTTCATACAATCAGTTAGAATAGCTGTGACAGAAAGCTGTGCAATTGTCTCACCATATGTACTACATCCTATTTCCTTACCTTCTCAAACTGTCCCCTACATTATGTTTATCCAGCTGTTTTAGGATCAGCTTTAGGATCAGTTTTAGGATCATCAGAAGCATTCCAGGTAATGGGGCTGTGGGTTGAGCTCCAGTTTGACAGCAGCTGGTTTAGTGTTTCATGGAAATTCACAGGTGATTTTTCCAATCAGACAGAATGAAGGGCAATGCCCAGTTTATTATTGCTGTGCCTACACTACAAAAGTCATTGGCAATAACCTTGCCAACCCTCTGTGGTTTTTTCATTGGCAGCTAACCATGACCAAACCTCGAGCACTGAAACATGCTGAGGGCTTACTAGACATTTTAGAATTAAAATAATGGAATTTTAAAAAATCCCCAAACAGCATAACACTGTAAAAATTTTATACGAATGAAGAACTGGAGAGCGAAAGAGAATTAAAATTAGTCTACAGCAAGAAAGGCAGTACCTCACACAGAGCTCACCTTTTTTCAGTCAATTCCACTTGTGCAGAATGGAATTTTAGCAGAATTTTTTTGCTACCCTACCACATAGAATTTAGATATTTTTAAAAAAGGCTCTTTATAATCAAGAGTTGTAAGACATCTAAAAATCCAGCCCCAGTTTCCTAAGAAGGCCTGTTTTGCAGAGCTATTGTAAACAAAGCCATTGAACCCATGAAAGAGAAGTGACTTTAGGAGTGCTCCAGTCTCACCTACTGAGCTGTGTTTAGACTTTCTAACTGAATACAGGATTCCTGGCTGTGTGCTGCCCTCCTCCCAGACAGCAAATCCCTGTCCTCTGACCTGTCCCTTGCCCCATTATTTTGTGGGGTCTGTGCACAATGATCCCACTGCCCCAACAATCCTCTTTGAGTATTTACAAGAGGGCAAAACCCCTTCCATTCTCTCCCACAAGCCTTGAGCAGACAGGGATAGGCAGCAGCTTCTTAATGTATTTCATTACATTCTTCATTAAACAAGGAAGTCATTCCACAGTTTGAAAATCAAATCATGTTTTTCATATATCTTTCACTTCTCCCACTATCTCCCATGCAAGCTCTCTATTATTATAAATCTGTCATTAAACAAAAAAAAAAGCCATAGTATGTGAAGGCAAGATTCCTGAGCTCACCCCATGCAATAAGGCAAATATCTCGTGAAAAACTGAATAGAAGTTTGCTTTTGTAAGGTTAATGCAACATGATAAATAAATTCCTTTATGCCAGCTACCAGCAAGGGTTGAGATTTTGGCTTATGAACACAGATCTCAGAAGACAAAAACAAGCAACARCAGCAAATTGAAATATTCTTCAGGTGAATAACCTGGTAAATAACTTTACTCCAAGCATGAGACTGTCCCTTTGAGTCTAGATTTTTGAAAGCTTTGTTTATTCCACTTTAGATGTTAGGTCTTAGCCAAGTTATTCCTGATTTAATCTGATGAAAATATAAACTGAGCCCAGGAAGTGAAATGGGTGAGCAATTCTCCCTGTGTTCCACTCRGTGAATTTTACAGATGCTGCAGTTCAAAACTATTTCATGTAAGAAAACCTAAATAAACCCTTGCTGTTTGTCCATGCACCAAAAYGTTTAAGGAGCTGTGTACTCTGTACATATGAGGTGTGAGTTCCATACAGTTATCCACCATGTAAATAACCCAAAATTATGCTACAGACATTTGACTAAATGCAAACCAAAACTTTCAGGTTTTCTTTATCTGTAAAGTCCAAGTCAGTTCATAATGTACAGGTTTTCTCCATCAAAAAAAGCTGCATTATTGGAATACTCAGTGAGCAGGCTAATGGGAAGTGTACTTCAGGAGTAATCTTGGCTTTGAAAGGTTCCCCTACAAGAACTTGTCTTTCTAGACTAGCCATGATACAACCTTGTATGCTTCATGATTAARTTCAGCACAATATTAAAAGCATTTGGTTTCCCAGCAAATCCTAACCAAACTCTCAGGTSTGAAATTCTATGATTTACACATAAATTGGATCAAGCTCTGGGCTGTTTCTTTTACAAAACTAATAAGATCAAAATTATCATCTGCACCAGCAACCCAAAGTTACACTCACCCCTTGTACCAGGTTATACCAGTACAGAGCTTCATTTCACTTTTCATTTTTTCTTAAATGTCACTCAATAGCATCCAGTTTCCAAACTGACCTTTATCTTTRCACTAATAGCTTTTCTTATCAGCARCAAAATCACTACATCTTCCACACAGCTGATCTGTCACCAGAATAATCCTCTGTTTGGAATAATCCTTTACCCTAACATTTGGTGCTGACTATTAATAAATTAAGAACTAACAGCAAAATAATTAGCCTTTCACCTGGGAAAACACTGGTGGCCACCACAGAATGCTCCCTCAGTGACACAGAGTTTTGCCCTGKGTAATTGATGCAAATGTGTAAGGGGATTCTGCTCTGTTCCCTGCACAGGCTCTCACTTCCACACACTCACTATTTGTCYCCATAGGATGGCACAGGCAATAACCTACTACTAGGATTATTTAGTTTCTTTATTAGAAACTATTCTACTTCTAATCGCAAAGTATTTCTTTTTTTTGTGGAAAAAAAAAAAAGAAAGCTTTTAAATTTTTTTTTTCCCCAAAAGGCTACAGATGCTGGTGCTGCATAACATTACCTTACACTTCACTTTCAGATAAATTTGAACCTTTCCACAAAAGCCAAAAAATATTTATTTCCAGCTCGTGAATATATATATTGTGAACTGACTTGGACTTTACAGATAAAGAAAACCTGAATATTTATTCCAGACTGAAAATTGGCAAATCTTCCTTGTCTGTTAGTAGCAAATGCATCATAAATTACGGTGCATAGAAAAATTGAGCATTTCACCTTGCATAAGCACATAATTCATGGAATACTGCATATGAAGGAGCAGAGATCTCTTTTCTCCACCACCAATAAATTAAGCTCCAACTTTGTTTTCTACATCTGCCAGCACAGTGGTGAACTGAGGTGTTGCAGGTGCCATAGTGATGGAATAAGGGAATGCTAAGGTCTGGTGCTTTACCTCATCAATCTGGAACCCAGAATGGAGCTTTCCCTGAAGGTTTGCTTCCAAACACATTCCTGAGGAGCACTGACTGGTGACCAGAGAGTCTGGCTGGAAAGAAAAAAAAATAAAAAAATGTAAAAAAAAAGTTCTGCAGCATAGAAACAGCATTAACAGCTCTTCACCAAGATATGTTGCCCCTTTAAAGATATCTTTTCACCAATACTGGGGTGATCTCTCCTTACTGCAAGAGTCTGAAAGCAAGGCTCAGGATTTCTTTTCTTTTTAAATTCACAATGAAGTATTTTCACATTTCCCACCCCCATTGTTCAGAATCTTATCAAAGTTACAGATTATACACAGGGTAATGCAACCACTGAATTTGCTTTCCTACTTTCCTAAAATATGCCATAGAAAGTGCCATGAAAGGATATTCCTTCCACAGCATTTTAGACACCATATGGAGCTAGCTAGCAGTCATGGATTTTATTCTCAGCCTGTTCAGTSACCCTAGGGAATACCTTCTTGCTTCACTTTCTTTTTTTTTCTTTTTGGTAAAACTGTAAGATTTTTAGTAACAAAAGACAASAATGATGTTAAAGAGGACAGAATAAATGTCACTATAAGGAATTCTTTTACCAACAAAAAGATTTAGCTGAGTTCTATCTCCAACAGAGGCTAATAATAACAAACATTATTTACAAAGGATAAATTAAACTATATAAACTGTCACTGAATTATCTAATTGGCATTTTCTCTCTCCCAAATGCACTCCAGATTAAGTATGTRTTCACAATGTCTCTTAAGTCTTTAAACTATTTATAACTCTCCTAAACACTGAAATAATGTATTTACATCAGGATTAATCATCACTATAATTTAATTAGCATTTGACAAGAATTGATTTGGCAGAACCTTTTCCCTTCAAAATAGGAAATGGTCATAAACCAGGGGAATGGCCATAAACTAAATACACTGGGTTTTTTTCTCTCCATCTGCTTCTGGTAAGATGCATTCTTCAACTGCTAATTCAGTCAAGATCTCAGCTTCATTTATCCAGTTAATTAGAGTCAGATGCTGACAACATCAAGATTATAAATCAAATCAGGGTATGCAGGCAAAAAGAAAGCTGCTGCTAACACCAATGTTCATGTTTTGATTTCTTACAGACCTACATATGAAAAGAGGATTAACCAGTAGCRCACTAGGAGCAGAATTACAATTACATCACATAAAAGATGTGTCTAAAATTTAAGTACTATAGTACTAACCTTGAAAAAACTTGGACTCAACWGATCTAGAACCTCACACTACTGCCAAGCTGCAGAAGAAACTGGTGTGTCCTGCTTTCAGRGCACTGCCTCCAGCTGCTGTGTTTGATATGAGAAGTTGTTTTCTGTCTCAGCAGTTTTGTTTCAACAAACAGTGGTTGATCCCTGTATTTTGAGGAGATCCTGACCACCCAACCCTTCACCAGGAGCTCCCAGAGCACACCAGTCAGAACATTCCCCTGGGATCCAGTCACCCTGAAATGCCCCAGCCTAGTGAAGAGGGAGCAGCCTGTGCTATGTAGAATGATGCAATTCTAAAATCTGCAGAATTTGAAACATCAAAACGTGTATGCAGTCAGGATTATAACTGGGCTAAAGCAGCACATGTGCTGGGATTTACAGTTTTGTTCTTGAGAACCCACAGGCATTTACACCTTTTCAGAGAACAACAAAGAGATGTAAATGATCCCATCTAATTTTCTTTTTCTGTCTTTTCTTTCTGTTTGCTCTAAGGGATCACATTTGTGTCACTGACAAAATAAAAAGGCCAATCATAATTAATGATGACTTAGAACTTACAGAGGGAGGATATGTCACTAGAGTAGTTCCTTCTTCATTCTGTGCTCATGGTTAGATGGACCAAGAACTCTGGGCAGGTTGAGAATACGCTGCAAGGCTAAGAAAACTCAAAATTAAAAAAAAAAAAATAAGTCCGTATATCGTTTTCTCCCTACAAAACACAAAGCAAACAAAGCAACCCTTAACTCTAAAGCACCGACCAAGTTATCTCAGGGCAGAAAGATTAAAAGGACCCTCGGGGCTTCTATTGAAACCATATAACAATGTTAAATATCAGTCTTACAATGATCTATATGCACAAAACATACACATTTTTAAAGGATATATAGACTCTCAGGTCACTCAGTTCAGCCCCAAACTACYAAAGTGTTTTCCCATGTCTTTGGTAATATTCCATAAATAAGCCAGTATTTCTTTTCCCTCTGCTTTAGAAATAGTTCTACTCAAATTAACTGACTAACTACAACCCACAATCAAAAGTTCTTTTTCAAACCTCTTTTTCAGGTAGAAAAATATTCATTTAAATCCCTAAACTTGACAAAAACTCCTCTGCCCATGAAAACCTGCCCTATAAAATGGCATTTCTCAATTCCTATTCCCAATGTATCCTTTCTCAAGGTCCTGCAATGTTGCTACATTTCAAGTCATGGAATATGGCCTCACATTATTATCTGACCACAGCACCAGTGATTTTCATTTTACAGACTAACAGTCCTCCATCAGAAGCACAGGATGTTTCACTARTCTTGGGTATCACTGGTAATATAAATTAACAGTTTGATGCTGTCTGGGTTTCTATTCTTATTCTTGCACAAGGATTTATTCACATTGGTACATCAGTTATTCTCCAAATGGGAAAGTGTTTTCATATAAACACAGTGTTTTCCTATAAACTCAAACACATATATACTCAATCTGGACATGAATACTGAGCCCTTTAAGAATATATAAATACTTTACTTTTTATAAAAGCATCCAAAATTTCTACATGTTAACTTCAAAATTCTCTCTCTTCCTTAAAGTAAAATCTTATTTTCTGAAGTATTTGACAATTCACTCAGACTTCAAAATCTATATTTCAGTTTTTACCAGATATCAACATAAGCTCCAAAACAATACTCACCCCAAGCCAGCAAATGATCTCATTTCACACTCACRTTCCCTATCTGAGTCCAAGCCCCTACAAGGCGAGCACACAATGCAATTTCCTGCAAAAGAAAATCACTGAAATTAGTCAGGGTGACAAGAAACCCAGATTAGASTCTGCAAAAAGGTTCACAGAGACTCAGCCAAATTGGCTGTTTCTGACTTTTAACGACACCTCAAATCATGTTTGAGCCASTCCAATTGAAGCAAACCCCTGTTTAGCAATGTTCCCAAAAAAAAAATCTCTTCTATAATCATAACTCTCAAAAAAAATCACCAGTTAAAAACTTCATGCTCGTGAAGCATAGTGATACTGTTTCAAAAATGATGGCACAAACGATTCATCAGAGGATGAAATGCAAGCAAAAAATGACAAAATGATCCCTGCAAAACACAATATATTCTCCACATGAAAGAAGAGGTCAGGATAAGACAGGGCTTACATATATTGCAGTTCTCTGCAGGAAATAAACCTAAAAACCATGGAAGGGGCACAGAAGACACATCAATTTAAAGTTAATATTCAAATATGCACTGGAAAATTCATATATAAATGAATCACTGCAGCTGCAAATACACTAAACTGGATKTTTTACAAACATGAAAACAATCTATTTATAGCTATTATATTTTAGGTTTTAATCCAATGGAGACAAGTTAGAAACACCTAATATTACTTTTTTATGGGACAGGACAGTGACCCAATGAGGAATTTAAAGGTATTTCTTCTTTTTCTTCATTCTTGCACTCTAGTCTTTTTTACTCTTACACTTTGCCCTTTTTTTCATTTAAAATGACATGAAAGTGATCTAACTTGTACTGCCCAGCACTGGCAAGAGGAGAAATCATAAAATTCTGGAATCTTTGAATGCAGTTTTTCCACAGTTTGAGATGTTTGCAGGTGTCTAAGGCAGAGGATATATGATAAATCTTCTCCAACCAACTCAGCTTCAGAAATTTGTGCTGTTTTTATACTTTGGTTGCTTTTCCAAGTGAACACAAGAGGGCACAGCTCATGTGCAATCTCAGGCTGTGTTTGTATCCAAACCAAAATTAACCCAAAGTATAAACCAAATTAAAATAACCCAAAATTAACCCAAATAAAATAACCAAAATTAACCCAAAGTATAAACCAAACCCAAGTATAAACCAAATTAAAATCAGTTCTTCCTACATGCAAAGCATCCCCCGGTGAAAGCTCACATGCAAAAATAAGGCAAAGGCAAATCCTACACAAAATTTCAGGTACTGTATGAAAACTGAAATGCTGTAAATGAAATAAGATTTCTGTATGATTAAATAAATCAGTGTGGCATGTAAAAGTTAAAGTATCTATTTCAGGAAATCTGACACTGATTCAACTAACATCTGAAGATTCTGAATATAAAGCATCCTGGAAAAGGAAATACAGAATGACTCAGGAAAAGGATCAGTCTGATAAGAGTGGGGATACAAAATGAGAAYATAGGATTCTTCCCTGCACTGATCCCTTGAGACCAAGCTTATCAGTCTATTTTTGACACAATGATTATTAAAATAAGACAGAGGTTGGGAGGCTTATCTGTTTCTGTACTCTGCAACAGTTAATCAGGTGTTCCATATAATGTTCATGCTCTAAGATAATCCAAAGCAATTTTTAGAATTTAGTTCTAGAAACTATCTTATGGTAAACAACAGAACAAGCCTTTGTTAAGTTATAAAAATTAAAAAATTGAATGTGTAGGGTAGGTAAGCAATACATGTGTTSAGAAACTCCTTGCAAGCCCCAGAATCGTTTAGGTTGAAAAATACCTCTRAGGACATTGAGTCCAACTGCAYCCAGCACTGCCAAGTCCACTGCTAAACCATGTCCCCAGGTGGCACATTTAAATCTTTGAGCCACTCCTGCTTTTTTTCACAAATTGACAATTCACATAAGCAGTGAACTGCTTTGTCTYCTTGGTGTAAAAGCACCTGTCTTCATGGGGAAGGTAAAGCCCAAGGAAATTCACTGTGAAATCTGGATGAGAAAGATGCAGTCTGAAAAGCAGCTCACAAGAACCATGTGAATGAAAATAGGGGCTGACAGCAGCTGTGCAGCAGAAATCTGCTCTAAAAAAACTATATTATACAGGCATGGTTTGGGCATAGGTTAGATAGATAGGCTGTACTTCATAGGATACATCACCAATCTGAAAACAGCTTTGCCCATAGGATTTAAAACCTTTTTCACACCATTGATCTTAGCATACTGTTTTATCCTGAATAAATAATTTGCTTTTGCTATTAAAATTTTAAAAAGCAAGAAATGGGCTGGAAAGACACTTCTGTCATGGCCTTATTGCCAATGAGATATCAGAGAGCATGGTTCAATTCCTGACAGGACTTGAACATGGCTATGATCAGCATCAAAATGCTTTGCTGCAGGTACAGTCTGAAACTCCACCTTTCTCCTGTGTGAGATATTTCCTCACATCCCAAAACCCCAGGCTTCAGATGCCTAAGTTATCTTGTTGTATGTAGATGAGTGGTTCACTTTTCCTTGAAAGTAAGACCAGTGCAAACAGCACAGTAATCAGGGTGTCCAAATTACAAGAAACCCAAGAGTAAAAACTCCTCAGTGAAAAAAATTCCAAACATCTTCCACCTTTCATAAAAATACCCTAATAATTGGGCTGCAGACAGCAGCACCATGAAGGAATCTGCCACCTCTCCTAGGACAGCACACCACCTGAAAACYAACATTTTCTCCTCCTTACTATTTRTATTAGCAAGTGCATTATGTCTGCTTGTCCTCAACGTAAAAACTGGAAAATGAAATGGTGCTTCAGCTCAGGTAAAAATTATGAGCAACAGTTCTATTATTATGTGCAGAGTTGAGTGCAAAAAGTGAGCAAGTTCATGGAAACAGGACAGGAAATAGGAAGGAATAAAAACATGAAAGAACAGACTGCTTCTTCCTATTAAGTTATCAGTCATAGTGTATCATTTTAAACAAATAAAACCAATATCAAAAATTGCAGCCCAGGAAAATATGAGGCATGCCTATTTGCTTTAGCTTACTTCAATAGTGTGATAGAATTAAATTTTAACTCTTTTCAGAAGTAACCATTTAAAAAGCAAGTAACAGGCTTTMAAAGAAAGCAAAGATCACTTCAATGGACATTGGTTTCTGGCTCCATTCTCTGAAATGCTATATGTTATCTTGCACATGTTTGTTTTTATCTGTCACTGTGGTTTATTGTTGAGGAAGTGTAGTATCAGCTGTCTCTTCCCTGCCATCAAAGCTACTTCGTTARAGTTAATAGTGTTTGACTTCCAGAAGATCTTTTACCAAGGTAACACAAAAAAAAACTTCTGCACATCATTATTTTTATGGCATTAAAGACACCAAATGAATGCACTATCCCCTTTACCTCTTAAAAAATAAATCCATTGCATGAATTTGTTACAAGTTTATAAGAATTCCATTTACCCCTTGCCAAATTACTTGAATGTGATATGGTGTATAACTTTAAAAACTTCCTACACTTCCAAAAACATATTCCTTTTTATGATACTGTCACTGCTTTTTAGTCTCCTTGCACTTATATCTCTCCTCATCTCTATTATCTGCAAGGTACTGTAATTACACCTGATTTCAAGATAAGGGTCACGCCAAATAACTGAAGGGGGAAACTGGCAATATATTTTATCACTTTTAATCAGAAATCACCAATTCTGATATCTATACATTAATAAAAACAGTATTTTTACGACTGGGGGAATAATACCAAACATCAACAAAATTTACGCTGAAAACAGTTGATATTTAAAAGCTACTTACATAAATAAAATGATGCCACTTTAAATAAAAACCTATTAATTTTCATAAATCTACCCAAAGAATGAGCATATGGGTCTTAGTATAGTACACATGCATCCTATCAACAGTAAAATGCAAAGACATGACACTATAACCAGGAAACTCTTCCTGTAGAAAAATAATGAACCCCAGTAATCTTTAAAAATATCAACCCAGTTTCAGGGATGGTCTATCATATTCACAATATTTTTTTTAATTCTAGCAAATTTTTATCAGCTCAAATATAAGGAAGCCCAAAGTCACATCATCTTTACACCAAAAATGTAAAATATGCTCCAAAAATCTTACATACCTCAATACCCTACAGTATAGGAAAAAAAAGAGTAGTATTTTTCGTAGTATTAAGGTATTTCCAATCTCTGTAAAGACACTAAATTATCTCTTACACTAATTTATTATTAAAAGAGACTCCATCTAATGCTTGCAATAGCAGAGTATTGTAACAGCTCATTTTCCCATGCTCACATCCCCTTAAACATAGGGAGGAATTTTTTATAAATTATTTTTACCTAAATAATTTCAGTACCATGTTTTCAAGATGCACAAATGCCTCAGGACTATTTCTGGCATCTGGGAACACATGAAGTAATTTGACTGAGGAACACGACACTAAAGCAGGTGTGCACATCTTCAGAGCATTTTACCCTGCTTTTTAAAAAA
>NW_026623661.1:392367-404026 GCF_030028575.1 Malurus melanocephalus
GTTTGCAGGGCCTTTTTAAAGGCAAAATTGGTGACAGCTGCAGCTTGATTGCTAAATTACCCTCAGCTGCAATGCTTGATTGCTATATTACCCTCAGCTGCAATACCCAAATGTTTGTGGGGATGAGGCAGCTTCATTTTGGTTATCTTGCTTCACAGTACAGCAAGACTGCAAATTAAATAATACATATTAGAGAGCAAAGTACATATCTCTCTGTGCTCCTGCCTCTCGATTAATTTCAAAGGCTGTAAGAAAATATTAAACTTCAGCTTTCTTTTGCAGATTTTCTTCCATTCTGAGCAATATAGTAGGTTGCAGTGCTCACTGAAATACACTGAGAGGAATTTATAAATCTTGTGAACTCGCTGACAAAAGTGATCCTTCTGCAGAAATCTGGAAGATCCTCAAGCCAGGATTGTTGCCACAGTTTGCTGTGATGTTTTTCCAGATTAGCACAGCTGTAGCATTTCCTGTATTGCTGTCTGGAAATCACCTTCCCCAATACCCAGGACTGTTCCCTCCTTAAGGACTCTGAAAGCRTTTATTTTCATATTTGCAAAACACAAAGTTAAATACAACCATCTTCTATCTGTGATTAGCAAACTTTGCTCCTATAGCTAACACTATTTTAAAAAAAGAGCTTGAAATGTAATCATTACTGTAAAAGAAGTAACMTTTTATATCAAGGTGCCTAAAGAAAAACTGCTTAAAAATCCAAAAAAAACCAAAAACCAAGCAAGCAAATAGATAAGGAAAATAGGGAAGAAGCTGCAAAACAGGCAGAGTTCACTTCTAATTCAGAGCTTCAATCCAAAACTACTTTCTACAGAACATGCATATTTCATCAATTCATTTATATTATTATTACAATATTTAAGTCTCCATGACAACTCTGAAAAAGAAAACTGCAAATTACCAGACAGAAAAATCCTCCACCCAGCCATTATGCCTACAAGTACTTATTCCACTTCTCAGATAACTTTATAAAATAAATTCACAAGCACAAAACCCCACCCAAATTCCACAGAAGCCAGTGTGACTCCCTCCACAGAAGCATGTGAGAGCTTCACTGACTTCACACTGCTCACTACACAATCTGTCCATTAGCATTTTGAAAGCCATTAAATTAATAAAGGTAAGATACACTAAATTTTTTTTTAAGCCACACTCTTTTAATTCTTGCAGTTTCATATAAGCTTTTTCATACATTGAAAGRATTATCACCCCAGCCAAACTTTAAAACTACAGCTCTGCAACACCTGCAAGCAAWTTTATCTCCAAAGATTTGCTGAATYTAAATTTYGCCAGCYGAAAAGACCATGACTATTATTAAAAGAAATGCAACAAAATCCCCTAAGTGTAGCAGCATCTGAACTGCAGGTCCTATAAATCAGCTGGTTAGTTTAATTATAAAGAGTGTATTTATAGTGGAATCACTCCAAAAACATTACAGATTGGCCAATTAGTTCCAGGCTTCCCTGTATAAATATAGTGAATAAAGTGAACGTAAGCTGTATTCTTACTTCTGTAGGTTACATGAAGATTTTCATCTGGAAGAAAAAGTCYAGTTATTTAAATTCACATTTTCCTTTTTTTAAAGGAAAGATTTAAGGCTTTTTAACCAAAATATCTGTTGGAAGTTCCAAGTAAAGCCTTGACAGGGCCCAGCTTGCCAAGAGCTGTGCTTCTACCAGTAAGCAAGGAAATCCATCCAGCTTTTTTTTTTTTTTCTCTTTCCTTTGAGAAAAACTAGACATGGTATGAAGGTGAATACCATGCTGTCACATCATCCAAAACTCATTTTAGTTTGAAGCAGTGTGGGACATGTTTATCTGGGGTTTTTCTTCTCTATGGACTCTATTGCATCACACTGAAGGATTGGTACCATCTAATGAGAAAGAGGTGGGTAAATCAGAGCAACATTGGATTTCATGGAAATATTAACCCTGGACAGATTATTAAAAAGGCCCCTACAGCACAGTCATAAAAAGAAAACTGAATTTCAAAGGTAACTCAGCACAACAGAGCCGAGCAGGAACAACTTCACTAACTGCCAAGCAGAATATGGCTGACACTCAACAATGCAAAAAAGAGCAGAAACACGATAAGAATAGAAAGGATGTTCATTTTCAAGCAGAAGATAAGATATGGAATAAAGTTCATTCTCAGAATAGTGCAGAGAAAGATTTTATGGCTGCACTACCCTCAAGCCAGAAGATTCCTCACTGAGTTATTTAAGTAAGAGGGTAAACTGAGCCTTAAAACTAAGGTAAACTGAGTGTGTGCTGCTGTGGGGTGTAAAACCTGACAMACTCACAACACTGGGGATCCTGGCAGCTTTTATTCTGGAGCTATTTCTTTCCTTTTTTCCCTTAAATACATATAATTTCTACATGTGTACATCTTGGCCTTATGATGATCATTAGTTAATACATTGGAGAGGGAGAGTTTGGGAAGGGAGAGGTGCTGGACAATGGGGGTCAGCTCAAGGAAAGGATTCCTCCCTGCCTGATCAGTATGGCATGCCCTGCAAAATCAAAATTAACTGGAGAAACAGAAATGAGTCAGCTCAAGGAAAGGATTYCTCCCTGCCTGATCAGYATGGCATGCCCTGCAAAATCAAAATTAACTGGAGAAACAGAAAACAAATGGATTGCCAAGGATTGTGTCACCTGCCAGACAAGGCAGGGAAAAACTACTTAGGAAGGTGCAGGAAAAGCTGCACATGTTTTTTAAGCAAAGGAAAGAAAGTTGAAATAGAATAAAACTCTACTAAGAAATTAGTAAAATTACATTTAGTTTCCTACCTGCAAGTATGCATTTAACCTTCCAAAGTGATCTAGGAACTCCTAATGTGTATAGTGATAATATATGGAGTCAAACCAGAAATATATATATATAATATAATATAAATAGATAATATATATCAAACCAGGAATGGGCATGACCAATCTTTAGCTGTTGGGAAGCTGGTGTTGCATTTATTACCTGATGGAAGAATTGCAGGTTCTCATTCTGAGTTTCAGTTTCACCATTTCAGGTTCCTTCGTGTCCTTGGGCAAATCACCTGATCCTGGCAGGTCTCTTTGTTCTTCTGTAATACAAATCTGTGGTTAATACTTCCCTTTGCCCATTCTTTGTCCAACCAAACTCTCCCAAACAGGAACAGGCTCTTGCATGAAAGTGCAGTAACAAAAATAATGACACCGGAGTTTTTTTTCAGATTCTAAGTTCTTGTTTAATTAAGGAGAAATATCCAGGTTTGAAAGACTTGATGACATTTGCTGAAATGTTATTAATTATTGTCTAAGTAGATACACCAGAATTCACCAGAAGTTCATTAGTCACCTTTCTTTGCAGGTCATGAAGATGTATTTGATTAGTTTTACATAGAAAGGAACAGCAGACTTTCCCAATGCCCTTCTGTCCTACTGTTCCTTTCATATTTTTCTCCCACTCTCAGCTTCACTTCTTTTTCCATGTTGCCTCTTATAGTTTGAATAACTTCCCATCTGCCACATGCCAAATCTCCTTTAGATCCTTCCTTAAAACCACTTCCTTCTCACAGCCTACTTATGCTGATATTTTCACCAAGACATCTCCATTCATTCCCCATCTGAACTATTGTCCCATAAATCATATTTGTCTTGCTTAGTTTGTCAGCACTAAACATAAAGCATGTCCCGGACATTCTAGCAGTCATTCCCAGTCTGCTGCCACATGAATGATAGCGGGGTCTTGTATCAATTTCTGTACATTTCCCAGCAGGACAGAGGAGAAAAAAATAATTCAAAGAACTTCACAACAGCCCTCAAGGCTTGTCTGTATTACACAGCTGGGAACAAACATTTCTTCCTCCTGAACTACAACTCAGAGGATTTTTAGTTAACCAAAGGTTAAATGCAAGTAACAAATGTTTGTTCCTATTACATCCGACAGTTSCTTTACACATAAACAAACATTTTAAATGTGTCTTTCTTCTTGGTTCTGGAAGTCAACGTTTCAAATGACATGGCAACTGAAACTGAATAGAAAAAAATAAATATTAGTCCTTGAAAGTCAATAGCAAATAAGAAGCATTTAAAATTTGATGAGAAAGATCTGTTAATGGTTTTCAAAATTAATTTTGTCAGGTCATATTTAGTCAACCAGCTCTCTGTTTCAATGGTGAAGATTAATGCTTTTTCCACTAAACAAATGCCAAAACTTTGACTCACTGGAAATRAAACATTAGTTTAAAGAGCTACTCATTATCATTTGTTTTACAGTAAAAAAATAAATTYCTTGCATTAAGATATAAACCATTTTGTCACGTAACAGTGTGCTGGAGAAGATATGGAAGGTGACCTGTGTGCAAATAGCTCATCCACYGGTGCCAAGTTCCTAACTACTGTAACATTTGCACAGTTCACATGCAAAGAGAAGTTTCCTCTGCTCAGACTGTTGGTTTAGGTTAATTTTCCTGTGTAAAACAGAAATTATAGTTTGCAGGAGTGTGGTGATGAGTGACTGTCATTTTCCTTATCCACAGGGTGCAGGATGCTCCTTTAATATCAGCAAATAAAATCCTGGCATAGGGCAAAGAGTTTGAACAGGTTGGAATAACAAAATAATGAGCATCTCTTGGAAATACCTCTGCACCTTCAGTATGTATTGCTGCTATGTGAAAAGAATAAATGCCAAGGTCACCTTTTCTGGAAAGACTTCATTCTCACAAGAAAGCAGCAAAACTTGGGAAATGATGAATGGAAATGGATGGCGTCCAGCATCTTGCAGGATTAATTCACATTTGTTTTAAATCAACATAAAAATCTTACCTGAACATTGAAAATCTATAGTTAATATTTAAAAGAGACAAAAAAAAGGAAATATAGCAATGATTATTTATTTAATATATAATGGTATATTCCAATCAGAGTTGGAGTATGGAAAAATCATACCGGGAATTCTTGTAATTTTGGCACATACATGCCTTCAAATTTTCCTATATTTCCCAGACCAACAGTGRATAGCAGCTGTTACAAACATTTGGAAACACTGAGTTATCTGAAGAAACTACTGGCGAAAATGTTGTGAAAGTAAAGATATTTCAGAGCACATGTAAACAGCATGAACTGTATTCCCTGATGTTGATSTTGCCAAAGTTCCTAATGCTGGTCATGCTTTTGATTCTACAACCTGAAATAAAGATTGGCRTTTTTCAGAGGACAGATGAGCAATTCCAGATAACTTTCTTTCAGAAAATAATATGTATTTAGTATGTCTCTATTTAGCTGCTTAAAAATGGAAGCATTCAAAGTTTCTAGCTACCACTAATGAGTTGAGCATGTCTAAAACCACTGTGGATTTTTATGCTAACTGCTTCTTGTTCCACATCCAGAAGTGTTTGGAAATAAGAACCTCATCTTTCCCTTCTGCCAGCTTTCCAAGTTCATTTGGATCTTCATTTAAAGGAGAGAGTTTCGTGCTTTTCACACTATTGCAGAAAATAATAGTTCAGGTTCATTTGTGAGAGCTCACCACCTTCATTTCAACCTCTCTGGTTCTAATTCAGGAATGCACYTCAGCAAATCCATCATTTCTAAACAGTGTGTAGATTACAGACTTATTCAACARTTTTGTGAATGGGAGTGTTTTCTGACAGACCATACAGCTGGAACCTAATAAATACTTACTGCTGAGCAGCACAAGAAAGAATTACATCCAATTTGCCCAGGGTTAGCTGTTCTAGGAAGAACACATGCACACAAAACAAACAAACCCCCAAAGGAAATGCATTATTTTGAAATAAAGTTGCTATATTCAGCTGAAGGAACAGGTTCATTGAATGAGACATTTTACATTGCTGTTTTGAAAGTCAGACAGGATTGAATAGTTAAATAAAAAACRGTAGTTGTCTGAATGTCAAACTTTACAAAACTGGGAGTTAAGAAGGAATTTTAAAGAGGCTGTTTTGAGGAGACRGCAAGATTCTGTTAAATTACATTTGATGTTCTAATGGCCTGAGCAGTGAGTGACACTGGTGTTAGGAAATAGCACTGCTGGACACARAACACAGTTAAATCCCTTCTGTGCTGGGTGTGAGGGAGAGATCTGTGCCTGGCTCAGAGAGAGGATGGTTACAGTCGAGGAAGGCACTGTTTACATCTCAGAAGCCTTTATATTTTTACAAAAATAACTATCATCACCACAATCTGATGCCCACACTGCAGCATACACAGTGATTCACCTCCTCATTGCAGCAAAGTTCTTGAGGATCCATGCTGCCATCACTTTAAAGAGTGAAATGCTCAGAGTTTAGGAAAGATAAGTATTGAGTGTCTATGGGATATGTTGCTGAGCACATTGTTCATTCCTTGATTCAATCAAATCTCTTGGCTGCAGTTGCTCAGCAATTTCTCAGTTGCTGTAGTGGCTCAGCATTGCCACAGGATTTCCAGTCTGCTAGGAAAGTTCAGAGCTGTTACCCCAGCAGTCTGTTCTGGCATAGAAAATATTTCTTGTAACTGATTAGCAATAGCTTGTTTTTAYAACGGTGTGTTTCTGTACACATGCCCTCCTCCAACATCCCTTCCCTATTCCCAGGACAGAGATACCAACTCAGTAGTTACAGACTGCTATATTACATCAGAGRGCCCCATTAAATCACTGCAGACACAATTATCTTTTGTATCCATCAAACCATGAAAGGTTACCTGAGTTACTAAAAAATTCCAGGCGTGTCTTCCTAATAAACAACAGTATAGTGATTAATTGCTGAAAGAATCTGGTGCTTTAGGAGCAGCTTTTATTTGGAAAGTTTAGCACACTCATTCACCAGACAACTGAACTCTCCACTTCTCACTTTCTCAGGTCACCTGCAAGTACTAAAGATTTATGTGAGCAAGAAATATTGTTACTTTTTTAACATGGCGATGTTTTTTTAAGCAACATATTTCAGATAGAGATTTAGCCCCATGATGCATACAAAGAAAGAGACTTTTGCCTTGAGAGGATTTGGTATGAACTGGGTCACAAAGGCAATTAAAAGTCGTAAACCAGATGTATTATGTCTGTTCTATCCTTTTCCTTTGTGTCAACGGGTGAAATCGTAGCATGGTACGCCCTGGTTCATTTTGTCATTCTAAAGCTAGAAATGATGTAAATTAAAAAGCAGCTCTTTTTATTTTTTTTTTAGTATTGCRAAAGACAGTAATTTTATTCCACTTAATGATAAACTCTAAGCTGAAAATGCATGTATTTTTAAAAATTCTGATTTTATAAAATGCGTTCCATAGTCACGTTAACTTTGTGATTAATTTATTTTCTTCTATATCTCTTAGCATCTATGTATAGGGTGAAATATATAAATAAATCATACTATTAACACTGTGTTTGCATTCACCTGTGGAATTACTGGCTCATTTAAAGCACACACTTTAACTTTCACAGGACTGAGCTGCAATTCCAATGTGTTTTCTGCTTCCATGGAGGATCAGTTTAACAGAGAAATAAGTAAATGATGTATGTTGTTGCTCAGCTCAGAGTTACTCAAGTTAATTACACTCCTGTTGGTTTTGGCTAAAAACTAGTGCTACAATGTTTAYTTTAATAATTYGAAGCAAGCGYTGAGCCTCTTTAAAATCACACTSTGTAGAGTGCAAAAACTGTAAACAYTGCAGAAGGAGGCTTCCACTTGAAAACAGATTCATTTTATTTGCCAAACTTCCTGCAGCTGAGGGAGGATTGCTGTTCTCAGTCAGGTATCTTTGAATGTTGGGAGAACAAYTTTAATAACTTGGTGGCACTGTGGCATCATTCCTAAATAAATGCTATCACTGAGAATCCCTGGTGTCTTTGCTACCCAAAAGAATGGAGATCAGTACCTAGTGAGTTCATAAATCTATCTTCCCTGCTCTATCCCAAAAAGTCTCTCTGTCTGGCTGTCCATATCTCCAGAAGTTTAGGATGCTGAGGAATAGAGGTGTTGCCTTCATTCCTTCAGTTTTCCTGTACTTTTCCTGTAYTTTTCCATGACACCAGGCCCTGAGAACGGACTAATCAAACTGGGTAGAGATTTCACCTCAAAAAGTTCACCCTCAATAACCATCTGGTTCTTTCTTCAACTTGCTTTGCTTGGGTCATMCTTGTGCTCTGATCTTTACCTGAGGGATTTCCAGACTCAAACTTGACACTGTTATCTGCATTTAGTGCTGGATGGGGAGGAAATGCCATATGTTGTCCCTAAATAGCTGACTTTCCATAGCCAGACAGAAATGTGCCTGTAATTTGCTTTATACTGCCAATACTTTTTTGTAAGAGGAAATTGTTGGGGCACTGGAAGTTATTTATTTTCCACTATATTTTATTAGGTTATTTCCTGTTTTTCTTCCTGTTCCTTTGCTCTGTCTAATTTGGCAGATTGATTTTCTTCTTGCACTTTCCTTCCTTTCAGCTTGTTCTCCGAGTCTACCCACAATCCAAATTTTCTAGTGATCAGTTGAATCTTAGAAAGCAGAAATGGCCAAGGATTTCAACATTTAAAATGTGGATAAAGMTTTTCAGCTAGTGTAAGCTGAAACTAAAAACAGCTAAACCTTCAGGCTTGCCATCAGCATAATGTCCAAATCTACAAACCAGTAATTTCCCCCTGCAAGTTTTTTTTGGGTATTAATTTTAACTTTTAATTTCTTTCTTCCAAACTTATGTTAGCCCATATTTTATCTTGTTCCTATTCCAGCTAAAGTCAGTTGGGCTGAATTCTTTTAATTTCTATTTTAGGTATTAGSATGTTCTCAAAGACTCAGGCAAATTATTGTTTCTGACTTTAAAATGGGCYTGGTAGAGGGCAAAAGAACTGGGAAATAACAAAATATTACCCACCCACCCATGAATATTGGGCCAAAAAGGACATTTTTGGGGCTCAGGTAARTAAGAGGTCTTACCTGGCCTAAGACTTTTATTTCTGTATACATTCACCATCCTTCTCTGTCAATATTCAGGTTTGGCCTCCAGCTCCATCTCTGTTCCATACTGCATATTTTATTRTCATGTTAACAAGTGAAAATTGCTCATTACATGCTAAAAATTAAGCATACCTCTGTGAAGGTGAATTTTCCAATCTACCAGCTCACAAATTTCTCGTGAAATGYTTCAGGAAATGAGCCCCTCTAAACTTATGCATCCCTCTAGACTGAGATAAGCTGAATATTAGATGCATCTACACTTTGGGAATAGAGATCACTAAGTTCAAYTCACAGAGAAATAGCCCCACGGGACCTTGGGCTTGTTCAGGCTAGCCAAAGGCCACAGCCAGCACTGCAAAAATCCCAAAATTTGACATATTCAAGCTATTAATTTGAATTGCCAAACAGTCTTTAGGCACACTCTTACAGAGCCCTGAAGTGGAATTGCTCATCTGTTAATTTTGCTCATCAGCTGCATCGACACGTGTTCAGGGAATGTTGTGCTATTCCTGCAACATTTTATTATTTCTTCCATCAGGAGAAACCATTGGATTTGTATTTATTTTTAACAAAAGCATTACTTTTGTCATAGGCCTCAAAAATAAACAGAGCTRTCACAACCCTCTATTTATTCCCATATCAATGGCACAAAAAACAATTGAAGGGGCTTAAAAAAATGTTATAATTACAAAACTCAAATGAGGGAAACTCGTTTATTTTAATTGCTTATTTAATATTAACTGTGCACAAGCCATTGAAACTGGAGAGGGAAATTCCTAACACTGCTTTCCTAATCCATTTCTGAAATGTCATCTAAGTTCCAGCATTTGTTAACTAAGCACAAATTTGATAGCATTGAGGGGAAGCAATACACTCAAAAGAGATTACAGAGACAAGAATATGCTGATACTAAAGGCAGTGAAAAAATATTTTTTATGCCAAGAAAGAAAAAAAACTTGGGGTATGACCTGGAAATTTGAACACTTGAAGAATAAGGGTTCAGCGTTTTTTTTTTTTTTGTTTTTCATTTTTGGCACAATCCATTCACTCCAATTTACTGCTCATGTGTTTGGACACAGATTCAACTGTCTCCTGTATCCAAGGATAATGACCTAGGACTCCAGTGATTTAACAAACCTCARCTCTGTGCAGCCACTCAATCAGTGATGGGCTAATCCCTTAATGGCCATTTGTGTCTTTCCAGTGCATCCCAAGGAGTTCTGCAACACTCCGAATCTTCTGCACAGAATTACGTGCACTTTTTCCACCCTCGTTATCTTATCAGGTAGCTAATTCCCACAAATGATCACGCAGTTTCAAGTTGAAGATGAAATTGCAATTGAATCATAAATTTGTCACTCTCCAGACAGCTGCTAAGTCAGTAAAATCTTGATCAAGTGGGGATTAGTCACTGGATTGAACAATTAAGACCTGTGAGTGCATCTGGCCCTCTGTCAGAGACATGTTTATTGATAAAAAAAATAGTTTATGTAGAGGTTTAAAATGTTATTAATTCTTAAGTGGGATATAATCCTTTATCTAGTATATTGTGACACACAGCTAACTATCCCACTAACATCTTGTTCTGCTCAATTGACTATTTAAACAGAATTAATCTCTTGAAATAATGATGGCTGTGAACTTTAAATTATCACAGCAGAGTGCAATGAGAGATGTCATTTACAAAAATTGTTTGCTTACATGATATTTAAAAAAAAAAATTGTAAAGGGAAGCAACCTTTCAGATCATTACCTCGTTTTTATTAAAATGTTGATATACACTAAGCCATATGTTCCCTAAATAAGAAAAAAATCTGTTTGCTTGCAGAGAACTGTTCTAGATGTATGTCTTTCTGAGTCCATCTCTTTTTTGGAAATAAAAATAAGGCACAATGRGATACTAGAGTGCTATTTTGCTCTGCTTGTTACCCAATGGAAACAAATAAAGGAGATAAGCACTTCCCTCAAGTTAGTGACCCACCCTATCCAAAGTTTTCTTTGGTAGATGCTTCTCCAATTGTATCACACATCCATCTTTTACCAGGATCTATTTGTGTCAGCTGATTGTAGGAAACAGTAGGTCTCCAAAATGTGAAATGTGACTGTTCCATGGCTGAAAATTTTACACTTTTTATGCTTTGAAGGCAGTGTGTTCCTTACAATATCCATGGTCTGTGTCCGTTCACTTATGGAGTTTTCACTGTGTTGTCAACCAGAACTCAACTTTCAGAACACAGAACAGGCTAAAAACCTCACTTCRGACACTCTACAAAAAGCAGCAGTTTTTGTTCATCTTTGTTCTCACTGAGAGCTCAACCAGTAAATCAAAAGTAAGTGATTTAAGGTATAATGCACTAATAATACCRAGGGTGTCTGCAGTCTTGTTCCTGACAGATTCAGTGCCTGTAGTAGGTGGCCACTGCCCAAGCTCTTCCAGCACCAGCAGTATCAGTTTTTCTGATTTATCTGGTGTAATGAAAAAAAAAAAAACCAAAAAAAAAAACCAGCATTCCTGTATCTGTAGATAAAAAYGTGATTTGCTTGCCTGGTGGAAATCTCCGTGCTGTACTTGTTTGTTATGAAAATGATTCACTGGAATTGCACCAGAGAGAGGAGAAAATGGAACTTGCACTTTCTGCAGCCCAAATGCTCTCATTCCATATTTCTGAAGACAAGACTTCTTTGTTAAGCAGATCTGTACCCTGCAATCCCTT
>NW_026623661.1:404055-426625 GCF_030028575.1 Malurus melanocephalus
AGAGAAACATTTTGTTCAACTTGACACAACAGTTTTCAGCATTTTATTTCTAAAAAATAAAAAAGGCCCCAAAAGATTAAATGTAAATTTGGCCCAATTAATTTGGAATTTGGGATCGATACCAAGGACTGACTGTCTGAAAAATTAATTCATACCCCTAATTAACTTRGAAATGTACTTCATACTGCAATGTTTCAGAGTTCATAGCCACATCAATACCACARCAATGCATTTATTCCACATCAGAAGCCAAGAGGAATCAATGTTATGGAAGAAAATGGTATCTCCTTACAGAAACATTGTGGTGATATTTTYCCTTGCAGTCACACTGGACCACAATAAATGCAGCATCCCATACAATAAACAATCACCATAATGTTTAGATCTGTGTTCACAGATCTGGAAATAAAGGTATATATTATTTTGTCAGTGCAGTTCTGTGTTTTTAAAACACTCTTTATCCACCACTTCTTACTTCATGATTGGTGCAGACCCTAAGAATTTTGTAAATGCACTAAAACCCTACACTCATGGGTCACAGCCATATTATTTTTCCCTTGCCTGCGGCTAATTCAGGCAAAATAAGTTTTGTACCAGTCAGCTCAAGCAATCTGTGCAGTGTACAGAATTTCTGAGCCTCCAATGAAAGGCAAAATTGTTTTCACCTGTTATTAAAATTTTCAGAAACGGTCATAATTCTAAATGCACTGATAGAGATTAAATAATCTTTGATTCGAAATATGATAACTTAAGGGGTAACTTAAGGGGTTTTCTTTTTTGTCCTTGTTTTGTCTATGTCTTAATAAAACCCCCACAGGGTTCAAATCTTGGACTCTCCAAGGTGGATCTGAAGTACAGTGGTAAATTCCTGAAGTGAAAAATACCTGGTTATTGCCTGTTCTCTGTGTTGTATGGCTGAAAGCAGGGCCCTGTTACTTGGGGCAGGAATATTTCCAGATCCCCATTTCATTTTTTGCCTTAAATAGTCCGTGATTTGTTAAGAAGACAATGGAAATTTCTTCAGTGTTTGATTTAGCTTTAGAAAAAAAAAAAAACATGGAAATCCTGAAAGGCTTGAGTATTATACCTGTGTGTGTTAGATGACAGCTAAAGGGTTAAAGAGCAGCAGAGAGTAGCAAACCCACTGGGCACAAACAGGTGATAAAAGGCGATAAGAGAGATGACAAAAATTAAGAAAATAAAGAACACTGTTATAAAGATTTATAGATCAGCTAAAGCAGAGCAAAATAAATGATAACAAACACTGATAAAAAATAAATGGGGTATCAGCCATATAAACATGCAGGAAACTTCAATGCTTCTGTATGGCACTACAACACTGCTTTGTTTACACCAGCATTGACCTTTTGCTCCCCAAGAAGTTTATTAACCATCTTGGTCTTTCTTTGTGTTGTTTTACTCATCAAGAGAAAGTTGTACAGGGTTGATTCTGATGAATGGCTTTTTCAGAAAGTCAAGTTATCCTTGACTAGATGCAGATGGCCTAGTAAAAAATGAATGCTGCCAGCAGACATTGTCTTTATCAGTAGTAAAAGTTCAGCAGGGACTAGACTTCCTCATCTCTGGCCAGAGAAACCCAGCCTTCTGTTTCAGCACCATATCACATATTGTCCTAATGAATTCTTGTAACACACTGCAGCCCAGATAAATATGCTTATATTAATGTTTTTTGGCAGTCTGGGGCATGGTACAGAATTGACACAAGTGTTTGGATTCTGCCTGCAGCAGACACCAGGAATTTATACAGCTCAGAAATATTGGACTGTTGTGRGGTTGTTTGTCCCGTGCGATGACCTTCGGTGTTGCAAACTGCAATTTTCCCTTCCCAGGCTGGTTTTGGGAAAAAGGGAGCCTGGAGCAAGACAGGCTGAAATCCTGAGCTCAGAGCTGGGGAGGGGACACTCACCCAGGGTTTCAGCCACACCAATGCCACATGACCTTTCCTTGCTTTGATTTTCCATATTTTTTCCTTCTCATGACAGAAGAGCTCATCTCCACAGTTCTGAGGTGATGAGTAGAGAATGGTTTAGAGCACAGCACCCTTCAGAGCATGAAGCACCATCCTAGGCTGCCTCAAGCACAGCAGAGGCTTTGGCCTTTGAAGAACACCCCAGGAAATCAGATTTTTGAAGCTCTGTAATTCTCAATAGTTACCCAAATTCCTGGGGATGAATGCTGTGACTGAAACAGCAGCACAAGAGCACGTGTGGGCTCTGAACTGCGTTTGGAGTTGTACCCCATGAGTTGTACCACTCTGGCTGCTGTTCTGTAAATGCTGTGACTTTCTGATGCGAGTTCAGAAACTCCTCCAGCAGCAGCAGGGGTTTGGTAGCCCCACATTCCCGGGAAGAGTGAGCAATCCCACTGGGCTGGCAGGGAATGAAACCTCCCTCCTGCTCCAAGCAGGGCTCTGCTGCACTGTGGGGATCAYCACAGAGCTGATGAATCCCCCAAACTTGCCTTGAAAATGCACATTTTCTGTGCATTTTCACCTCCTGGGAGGAAACTTTGGGCAGATGTGATTATTGACCCAACACAGCACGTGAACGGGGACACATCATTTCCCAGGAAACTCTGGGCAGGATTTTTCCAGGCAGTGAGGTTCCTTTTTTTCCCCCTTGTGGTTACGTTCTTTAACATTTCATTGAAATGAATGGGAGTTCTGGGGCATGACTCAGATGAGAATGAGCCATAAAAAGAAACAGCCTGAGAACAARCACAGCTGTATTTCTCTCCTGCACCTCCATACCAAGGTGTTTCAGTGCCCTGTGTTTTCTTACAACTCCTTTGCATTAAAATGGGGGGGTTTTTTTATGCTAGGGAAGGACAAATAGTTTTAGATTAGATTTATCTAGCCATTCAAGCCAGGATGGTCAGCCAGGTCTTTCTGTTACTGCTCAGCCTTTTTTTGCAGATTAGGATCTTGGTTCTGCCAGATTTATTTATCATTAAAAAAAAAAAAAAAAAAAAGAAAAAACAGTGATGCAATTAAATTATATTTATACCTGTGGGATTTTATTTAGTCATCAGGAACAGAAAAGYCTTGCCTGCAACTAGACTTTCTCATTCAAGATTTTCCATGCCTTTCAACACTTTTTAAAGGTTTATCTATGTCTTGAAGCCTCTTTAGGGCAGAGTCCTCCTGCTACTCCATTCCTGGCACAAGATCTGTCCATGTCACTTGTATTTTCTAGGAGAACACCATCTTCCARACCATCCTCACTGCTCAGAGCCCTTTGGGGTATCAGAGCTTTTAGCAGCAGAAGCTGGCACTTGTGTTTGGATTGCAATCTTTATTGAAAACTGCACTTTTTTTATTGGATTTCCTGGCTTGTTCCCACTGGCTGTGCTGGTTTTGGTTCTCCACCACCCTCATTCAACCACCTTGCTGTGCTGGTGGAACCACACCTGCTCTCAGTGCAGAGATGGCCAAGCTGAGCACATMAAACCAAGCTTCATCATGCTGCAATGTGAAATCATGGAAGTTCTGCCAACTTTTTTTATGGGAACCGACCCAAGCCATGCTAACAATTGTAAAGTATGTGAAGCTTTGTACGAGCAGAGAACATAACCTCTGTCTATTTTGTCTTTGCCTCATTTGAATCATATTCTACTTAACCCTTTTCTTTCCTATGTTACAAGTAGATTCTAGTGAAAAATGAAAATAAGAAAAAGGGAGTTTTCTTCCTGGGATTTTTTTTTTTTTGGCATCTCTTCCTGAGCTTTGCATTGGCAACTTGCAACAAGACAAGCTGCTTGGATAGGATTTCTCCAAAAACCTGTTTTTCAGCAATTTTGTCAGAGAATTTCACTAGTGAAAGGGCAGCACTTAGGATCAGTGCATGGAGAGCACACCCAGCACTGTCCCCAGGCTCCCCTTCCTCCCAAACTGCTCTGGCAGTCTCCCTTCACCCTTCACAGGGTGCTGCCAAAACTCTGCAGAGTCTCCCTCGAGCACCAAGAGCTGCTCTAAATCTCTGCTGAGCCCCTGGGGCTATTGGCCCACCACTGTCCTCTGGGTTTATCTCAACTCTACCCCCAGTTTTGTCACTGTATCCTTCAATCCACTCTCTCCCCATAAAAGTGTCTAGCTGTCTCTTAAACTCACTTTACCATTTGCTTCTTTGACCTCGCTTGGCAACTTATCCTTGTGTTTATTATTTGAGGTGGAATAGTTCTGGCTACATTCCTGGTTTTGTTCTTAATTGTCTAATTTTTAGGATGGTGTCAGCGGGGTTGGGATTTGGGTTTGGGCTTTTTTAACTCATCACTCTGGTGACCAGGTCTTCTGTTTCATTAGGCTCCTTTGTGTCATCAGGACTTSCAATAACTCAAAGAATCCCTAATGAATCTTTTATTGGATCTTCCCAAATATTGCAGCTGGGCTTTCTTGTCCATTAATTCCATTCTGAACTGCATGCACTGCCTTTAATTACTTTTTTGTTAATTGGAGGGCAGGGAGGGGGATGAGGCAAAGTTCAGTGATTCTCCCTTGCCCTATTTGTCCCATATTCTCTGCCAGCTGGTGCCACCTGTACCTGCTGGTGGCATTTGTGTGCCCACTTCATGCTGGGAGGAGGACCCAGGACCATCCTGGAGCCCCTCAGCCCCCTCCAGAATTTTCTCTTAGGTTTTTAGAGAAGAATTTCTCTTGAGTTTTTAGAGGAGATGCAGGGAGCAGCAGCTTTCTTACCATTCTGGATTTGCTGTCAGGTCCTGCTGATCACAAAAACAGGTTGCACATGACAGGGTTTCCTCAGAGCCTGGCTGGGGAAAGGAAAGGAGGAAGAAACACTGGATTAAGGCACCTACCTGTCTCTTCAGGGACTGAAATCGCTGTGACATTGGTTGTTGGAGCAGTGAAATGAATCCTGGAACAGACAGGACTGGTTGGGGTGACTTCTGAAACTTGAAAAGACAACTTGCTTAACCCACCAGGGAAGGAGAAGGAGAGAGAGACACTTCTTTACCTGTCGTCCCCTTTCCTCAGAGGCATCCCCAGCTGTCTGGAGGATGGGCTGCTAACCAAAACCACCTCCTGTTTGCTCAGGGTAGTCCATACCCATGATATGGGATATCATATTCAGCAGTCCATACCCATGATATCAGGCACCAGAAGCAGATCATGCCTGGCTGCACCCCAGGCAAGTTAACTCTGGTGCTTTCTTGAGGCAGACACTTTACTGGATTTACTTACCTTAAAAAAGTCAACACTTGAACCCCAGTTAACACCACCAAAGAGGGAAGAGATCACATTCCTACTCAACATACTGTACTTCATGAAATGGCAAGAAAAAAAAGAAGTATTATCTAATTAACATTCTCCATTTGGGGGCTGTGGAAGCCACAGGACAGGAATACTGTGCCAATCCCWCTAAGACATTAACCATCAGCCAAAACAGCATCAGTCACTACTTCCAATTTAAGAACACAGGGCAGAGGCATAAAGGATTTGCTCTATTAATTGTGGGATTGAAAATTTTCCAGAGAGCTGAGGATACTTGTAAGATATAATAGAGTGCAGCCCACTCATCTTTCATGTGGAGGTCAAGCTCACAGAACCTCAGCCTGCTGATCAGTCTCTGTCCCAAAATGAGGAATTGCATGCTGCAAGAGCCAGCATCTGGGGGCTGCTTCTGCAGTAAAACACTTCTATAAAGGTGGGTTACTTTGTTGATGGAATCCTGGAAACAGGGAAATGAGAGACATAAAATGCCTCTCATAACAAACGCCATAAAATAACTGAGAATAAAAATGTTAAAAAATCTTGCAAGTATTTACCACTGTCTTCTCTGTGCTTGGCAGGCTGGGGGACGTAATGATCATCAAACAGCAGAGCAGAAATAAGTCCTTCATGGAAAAAGTGGTGACAGCAAAAGCAAAAGGACATGCCCTGTCACTCATCAACCCACGCTTCATTTTTTGTAGCCATCTRCCATTATTATTCAGCATGTGATTCCCCAAGCAGCAAAACCACTGCTGGAGCTATTTACAGGTCACTGGAAGCCTGGCCTGTGCTGCAGCAGAGTTTTGGTTGTATTTCACAAAAGATAGTTTTATTTATGTTTGACTGATGCAGGCAAAACTGGAGGCTGACTTTTCTTTTTTTGGCTTTTAGTATAAACACTCGTGGCAGCTCTCTATTTTGGGTGCAGACTAAAAAAACAGCTTGTTTTGTAGTTGCAGAAGACTGCTGGGTAAATCAGAGGACATTGTTATTGCAGCTGAACTTTTCTTTCAAGTAAGCAGGAGGAGTTGCTTTATTTTTTTAATTCTGTGCAGTTTTACGTACACCATTGGCTCCAAATATTTGATGTTTGCCACACTTGTTATGAGTTTCTCCAGAGAGATGCTGTCTTTTGGCAGCAGAAGATAAAGCTGACTGATACAAATGAGTCACAGTACCCCAACAGTAATTAACAGTGATGCAATACCCAGGCGAAAAAGAGGACTTGAAGAATTAACTGTTGAGTTTTCTTGACSATGCAGCTGCACTTTAAGAGAGAAAGCTCAACCCATCATAGAACTCCATTGTGTACATTAGAGAAAAAAAAAAGCTTGGCAAGATACATTAAAGATTTTCGCTAAAGAGATACAAATATTTTGCAAGGGCAAAGGGCGCTGAGGCAGGCTGTACTTACTTCCAAGGAAAAGTAGGCAGGATGACAAAGAAACAGTAATATTTCTTTATCTTCGTTTTCACACTTCATCATCTACGAAAGACTGTCTTTTCCAACCTGCTGAACTGATTTAAGCCACCCCAACTCTAAATTAACTTTTACTTAAAAGTCAGTCTATGACATCCTAATCTAAGAAGTTATCTGTGCTTATGGTTTCAGCCCAGTTCTACAGAAGGCCAGTTYTGCTATTTATAAAGGGGATTTTACTGTTCTATAAAGCTCTTACACAAATCTCACAGCTCAAAAGAGAAGGAATTGTTGGGTAAGAAGAGGAACGATTGAAGSAACTGCTTTATAGCACAATATGAAACTTGACACTGTTTTCTGCTGCCAGTATGATTCCCAAGTGAGATGGATAAATTGTGGTCAAGACCTGGACAGGTTAACTAGTGGTCATCAGTGCTGGTGGTACCTTTATATACAAAAAAAAAGAAAAAAAAGAAAAGGATACTATTGGACAGGGCATTTGAAATTTAATACCAGACATGAAACAAGACATCTGTTGGACTCTCATTTGTTTTTCTCTTTGAATGGGCTTTAATTGAAAGCTCAGTGAAAAATGCAGGTTACATTCTTAGTGTTATCAATAGTTTGTAACAGCAACAACATCAGAACAGTGATGCTTCTAATATTTATACATTTTCTAATTGGAGATATCTAAGAGCAATACATTATCAGATATATATATATACACACAATTTCAAACAATTAAAAGTAAATAATAAACCCCTCCTCCCAAAACCCTGAAATAATATATTTCCTTACACTAATAATGTCTTTTTCACATATACTTGACAAAGAGTCTTTTTTAAGTTACTTATCTTAAGAGTAATCTGTTAATGGAGATCCTGGACCAGCCCCATTAAAAGTTCAGTTTTAAGTTTATACAGCTTGCTAGCCACATAACCAGTGTGGCTTTACATTGTAAACAAATCCCAAATGTCTACAATGATTGGATTTAATTTTGTAAGAAGGAGATCTGTGCATCTCATGATAGAATAAATTTAAACCAATACATTAAAAAGAGAGAGAAAARGAGAGAGCTAWTTGACAAACAAAASAGTTTTGAGGATTCAAAAACGCAATTATTTAAAAACCAAGTTAACTTAATGGTAAGATTCATATTTTCTGTACAGAGAGGCTCTGATTCAACTGGCTTTAGCTGCTTTAGAAAGACAACCTTTTAAAAAAGGTTTGATTTTGTGAATTACAAAAGCAGAGCTTCCAACTCTAAAAGCCTGCTCTTTGGCAGTGCGAGTACAAAGTTTACCAGAAGTATCTCAGGTGACATTTCCTTTGTTTTGCAAGGAAAGTTTTACAAGCTTTCAGGAACCTCAGCATAGTCAGGGATGATGTAAGTGTGGAACTGACTGGGAGGAATCATCCTCCCCACTTCAGGAACTAAAAAGGTACAGCAATTTGTACCTAGAAAAGCTCAAATGAAAATAACACACAAAAAAAAAACCTGGAGACAGACATGAAAGCTAAGCACAGTTTATAGTGATCTCAAAACTGTGGCAATCTTGCTTACTCTTGTACAAAACCACAAGTAAAAATCTCTCGAACTTATTGATTAGGAACTTGTGGAGCTCCAAATGGAAGGAAGGCTGAGCAGAATCCTAGGGTTTAGTTAACTGGTGTCAAATGGGATGCGAGGACAGCTGCAGCTCTCTGACAGAGGTGACCGAAGATGGCTGAGAAATTTGCAGTAGCTTATAATGTCCCATCTGGTTTTTTTCACTGCTTTGAACTGCCTAAAGGGCCAACTGCAGTTTAGTCATGTTCCTCTGGTGCATGTTGTGATGACGAACTAATTCATCAGACCTGGCAAATTTTTTTTGACAGCTGGGCCACCGGCAACTGAAAGGCTTTTCACCTGTCAACAAAACACCCTGTTATTAGCTGAGCGTGCAGCTCATCTGAAACATTGCTATTTGTTTTTTGGTTTTTTTTTTTTTCTGGAGGGTTGTGAGGAGCTGGCAGAACCCCTGTCAGGAGGAAAAACACCCTGAGAAGGGTGGGAGTRCCCCCAATTCCTGCTCCCATCAGCGCTCGGTGCTTGCCCACATCTTTCTCAACTGAGTTTAACAAAAATCCTTTCAGATGATGTGTAGAACACCTTGCAGGGGTTTGTTCCTGAGCTCTGCCCTTGCTGAGCACCGTGCTGCTCTCAGCTCTCAAATGCCCACGTTTCTGGCATTCACACAAACTCCAGTCACACCTCGAGCTGTGGTGTGGACACACCGTCAGTCACTGTAGAAACTGCCAGGGACTATTTAGAGCTTGACCTCCAGTCAAGGGGAGGGTTTTTTCCAGCTAATTCAATAAGTTTTGGCTGAAGTTCTTTGAAACRGGTGAGTGTAAGTGAATATGGGAGAAGCAACAGGGTTCAGCATGGGAGTCTGCTGAGCCAGACTCAGTTTTCCACTACTATCTAAATAAAGTGGATTCACAGCTATGGGAGATGACAAATGCTCAAAATAGCATTTTTCTAGCATTTTCACGAGCATAATATTCACTACAAATAACTCCAAGCAAAGCATTCAGATTTTACAAGAAATGCCATCACTTTTTAACYGTTTAATCTGGTTTCTTGATTTCCTACAGTGTTTAAGTGGAATTTCAGGCTGTGTTTCTGATGCCACAGGAATGCTGATGGAATGCTTTCATTAGCTCAGAGCAGTGCCTGGTGACTCATGCTTCTTTTTTTTTTTTCATTTTCTTTTTTTTATCCCACTCAAAATAAATGCAATATTTTAAAGTAGGTTCAGCTCTGGTGCTGGGATCTTCAATGCTGTCTGCACACCTTGTCCTCTCCAACACACTCCAGACACACTGGGGTGGTACAAGCTCACCCAGACATCTTTTCTTCTTATTTWCCTCACATTTTGGGCATTTCACAAACATCCAAATTCAGGCAAAAGGATCTGGAATTTGTAGAAATATGTATTTCTGTTTGAAAATTCCCACATGATGCATTTTTGGGTGGGAGGGGGTGCCTAAAATCTACTTTATGGACTTAGATGATGCTTTTGCCAGTATCTGTGCTATCTSCCCTGAATGGATAAAACAGTGTGGGACAAAACTGATGTGGCCAAAAACCACAGATTGTATAAAATGTTTTCYTTTCATCAGAATTAGCAAAACCATCCTGTGAGCTGAGGGGAGGTACCTATACCTGACCAGCTTCTCACAGAACTGCCTCAGGAACAGCAGCACAGTTTTATTGTTTGACAATCCTGGTTGTCCTCTCACAACGAAGGGAAAAGAATCTCTGTTAGTTCTGTGCTGGGCATAAATTACTTTGGTGCAGATATCAGAAATCACATTTCCATTGCTAAATGTGGCTATGAATTGGATAGACCTTTCCTTTGATTTTTTTGTTGTTTTTTTTTTTTTTCTTTCTACAGCAAAGATTGCTGTCACAGTAAAATTGCTTCATAAGGAAAAGAATATCTCTGAATTTGTAACTTAACAGATAGTTTGGCAGTTGACTTAAAATCAGGATGGAAATCCATGGAAGCCACCTGAGCTTTGCTTTATGATGGAGCAAGTTAACTTGAGCTAGGTGCTTTGTCACAAAATTTAGGGGCTACGAGGAAGAAAGAGGAATTAAACTCCAGGGCAGGTGGAAATGGAAGATCCCCACCCTCCACTTGTGCTGATTCTCCTCAAGAGCTGACACATCCTAAAGCACCAACAGGAGCAGCTCCACAACAYCAGCCCAGATCCTGTGCCAGAGCAGCAGCAAACCCACGGGAAGGTGGGAGCCATGGGCAACCAAAACAAGAAGAGGAGATTCTTTTGCAAAAAAAAGAGCAAATTCTTCACTGTAACTAAAAAAAAAAATGTCTGGAGTCATGCAAGCCCTGACTTGGCAGATCAGTTAGCAATGAAATGTGATGGGGAGTGCAGCTCATCCCAGCTTGCCAGCGTCTCACAACCACTTGCCATTTTGTCTCTCCCAAAACATTACCTCTTGCTGGTTTAGAAAACATCTTTCTTCATGCAAATGCACAGAGAGCCAGGCCCTGCAGCTCAGCAGGACCATGGGGAGAGCCCAGGAACACAGCAGTGCCCTTTGCCATTTGCAGATTGAAAGTGTAGATTTGGCCATTGGGTGAAGCATTTTTTTATAGCCAGAAAATGCCATTGTTCTCAGGTGAATCATTTCCTTTATTTAAAATTTTCTCTTTTATTTTTTGGAAGTCTGAAATATGTGTTTTTATGGTCCGGAAGAGAAAAAAGAATTCTTAGCAGGGAGAAAAAGATTTTCAGGCTCCTTGTCCATCTGTACAGAGACTGAATTTAAAAGGTTAACACCAGTATGGAAAACACCATGACACCCAATAACAYGCCAAAGTGCTCAGCAAACAATTACTTGATAAAAACACTGCCTACATAGCAGAAAGAACAGAAAATGTCAGCACACAGGAATAATTCTAAAACTYAAAACTAAAATACAGAGGTTGCTGCAGTTGCTCCTTAATGGTGTTTACATTTATGTGAGGGCAGACTAGACTAAAATGGCCTCCTTTTTTCCCCTGTATTTACATGAAATATTACAGTTTCTACCAAAAAAAAAAAAAATCCTTGAATATTTGAGTAAGCTTTTACTTTAGTGTCTGTCAGTGTGAGTTTGCAAAAGGCACTCCTTTTATCTTCTGGAGAGATTACAGCACAAGCAGCAACAGCAAGAGCTTTGCTGTGCTATCCTGCATTAGGCTCAGCTGACACTTGGGACAAGCATGAATACTTTAGATTACAGACCTTTGGCTAAAGCTAGAATTAAAATTTCTGTCTTGTAGGGGTTTTTTTTTCAGTAAAGGCAATAGATCAATTTGACATTTGTGGGCTGAGACTATGATGCTYGTTTCATAATAGCTGGCAAAATTTATTTTGCCAAGCTGAAGCTTTTTCAAACATGCAGGAAGAAAGCATATTTTCTAAAATCACCTAAATCCCTTTGTGAAAAGTKACTATCATGCTTGGGGAATACAACCAGCCCAAAAAATCAGCACACTCTGAAATGCATTCTGAGGTTTTGAGTATTTAACTCCTGGTTAAGACACTTTCTAATCATGTAATTTACAACAACATTGATTTAAAAATTTAAAAATAAAGAAATATAAATGGGAAGAAAAGTTTACGCACTTGTTTTACCTGTATGAGTCCTGGTATGAGTCTTCAGATGATCAGATCTGGAGAACTTTCTCTGACAGGTTTTACACTGAAAGGGTTTCACACCTAAGAGACAAAAAAAAAATAATCTATTCATATGTCCCAACTGTTTTTGGAAGGGTGAATGAAATCAGATATTTCTGAAGTTTCAAAAGCCTGGATTTTTTTTTTTTTTTTGTTCTTGTTACTGTAACTGGTCCTCCCAGCTCTGTGCCTACACATTACAGAAAATTAGTCATTAATGAGGCTGCCAGCACTTTGTAACCTCCTTTTCCATTGTCTGGGTCTGAAGCATCCACAGCCCCATCATAAACAAACTCCCACATAAACCACTGCACTAAGGAGCAAATGTTGTTAATTCTGACCCTGAAGGAGCAAAGAGGACATAAGAAAAACCAAGGAGCAGAAATCTATTTTCATGTGCTCCCAATAGGTTTAACTTTCTTCACACATTGACTTTACACACGACACACAGGCCTTGGGCAAATTTTACACATTGGCAAATTTTTCTTGCAGAGCTGTTTAGTTTTAAACTGAGTATCTTCCCTATATTGGGCATATGGTATAGAACAAAGAGTTTCATGAAGTTGTTCCAAAAGATGGTGTCAGGATGTAAAAGTCACCTAAGCAACCACAGTAATGCTGAAAAGCCAATTTAAAAAAACCCAGCCACAGCCCTCTCCTAAAATTAACCTCAAGAATTTGGTATTATGAGTACACAGCATCAGAAAAATGGAAATTTGGGAATGTATAAAGATAAAGATGAACTCTAATCAGTGGAAAAGTCTTGTCCACAAACCTGTGTGTCGTCTTTGGTGCCGTTTGAGTTGGTCTGAACGAGAAAATCTTCGTTCACAGTCTTTAAAATCACACTGATAAGGTTTTTCACCTGCAGAGGAAAAAAACAGTTTATCAGAATATGTGGCTAAATGAGGGAACACCTCAGCCAGAATCAGAAAATGAAATGTGTTGCTCTGAAAGACTTCTCTGCAGCCTGAAACAGTCTATTTGATTTGTCATAAAGCCATACAATTCTGGAAAGGCTGGCATAATTCTGCTGCATTGACAATGATATTGGATCTGCTCRTTCTAAGAAAATAGTCTATTAGGTTAAAGCTACAAAATATGTCAGGTTGAGTGAATTTTTCAATTTTTTTCTGCTGGAAAAAGAAGGAATGTCTTGGCTTGTATTTCTCTAAAAACCACATTAAACCCTTTCCACCTGTTTCAGTAACAYGTGATTCATACAAAGGAACAACCTGCAGCTTGAACTAAATTGGATTTAAAGCAAAAACTAAATAAAATACATCCATGCAGGCAGCAATTTTAACCACATTAAATTAATTACAAAAAAAAAGGAGCAAAATTCAAACTCAGAGAAAGACATATTCTTCCCCAAAAACACAAATTAGGTTTCTTCCACAAAATGCCATTAAACAGAATTTCTCACATAGCTGCACAGCTCCCACCRGCAAGGCCATGAATTATTGCACAGCCTCATGTAAATATAAACCCTTCCCCTCCTCCCATGCAGCTCAGCAGAGATCCTCAGATGGGATTTCTCTGGGACAAAAAGTGAGATCCTGAGGTTTTTTAAAAAAGAGAAATCCCCATAAACCAGTGTCTCAAAAGAAAATGCAATGCATTTTTCAATGCAAAGGATTTCACCAGCCACATAAACATGCAAAAAGAAATGCAGCAACAGAGGAGTTTGAGGAAAGCAGGAAATAATGCCAGYGGGTAGCAGAGCACAGAAATGGTGAAATTTGGCCAGCACAACCCAAAATAATCCTCATGCTGTTACAGGAGGAGCTGTACAATCTTCCAGATCTGATTTAACACCTAAACTAACAACCCTTTGCACAACACTGGAAACCTCAGATACAATTGCATTTATACCCAGAAAAAAAAAATTATACATTTAACCAAACAAAAAATCTGGTGCCAGGGCYACAGCACCAGCAGGAATGAAACATCTCTCCCAACAAAACTGGGAAAGGTCCAGTGGGAAGGGCCTACAGGAAAACATCAGATGGRGTGGGCAATGGGTTTAATTTCTTTCTGTTTGATTTTAAAAACATTWAGCTTTGATAAACCTTCATTACAAGTGCCTGCATTTCTGATTCTACTGTGATGAGGAAATGTATTCTGGTGGCAGTGGTATTCTGAGACACCAAAGCAAATAGTTTAGTTTAATGCCAATAAACTGCATTGATCCAAGAGACAGAGCACTCCAAATCCATCCTGGTGCAGCTAAAATAAAAAACTTCACAAAAGCAACTAAATCTGCAAGAAGAAGCTAACTTCCTGTGACARTCACCCCAAGGAGTTGAGTGATTCTCAAACCTAGGTGTGGACAATTTCCATGTCTGCTGGGTTTAATTTATTAGCATAAGAGATTAAAGTTGCCACAGGTGGTTGAAATAGTTCCCTCCACTTTGACCGCAAGGACTCCCTGGGGGGTGCCTGCTTTTCAGAAACCACTTACTTCCAAGGAATTCAGCTCTTTGGCAGATTTAAGAGGGGGAATGTCAGCAGAGCAGAATGCAGTGACAGGATGATTGTCTGCTAATTGCAATATAAACTTAGAAGATGGTTAAGGAGGTATTTGAATAAAAGAGCATAGAGGGTCTGGTGGCATGCACATGAAAGTGTTTCTTTAAATGCTTTGGAAAATAATCTTGGTTAAATTAAAGGCAAATTTAACCAATGCATATATTAAAGGAATCAATCCAAAATGTTTACGTAGGGATGTGATGACTGGGAAATTGAAAAAAAAAATAAACAAAAAGAGGCACAACATTTGGACAGTAACTCTAGTTTCCCTTTCCTTCTACATCTTTCCCATCAGCTGCCAAAGCTGACTGTCACATGCCAGTGAGCTCCCATGAATTTCATCAGAACAGGACAGAAATGTCCCAGATTAGAAAAAGGTTGTTAGTACCTCATTAATTTCCCATAGGGAGAGTGTCTCATTTCCCCAGAGCTATCAAAGCCCCTGCAGTAAAAGGCTGAAGTCTCTTTACATGTGAAAATATCCAGTAATGCTGTCACCTTCTTATGTGACCACATACAATCTSAAAACAAGTCTCTTCCACCTGAGAYTTGAAGAYTTTCAGGATTATTTACATTACTGRAACAGGGCAGACAAAAGAAAGGCTGAACTCAGTGMATCATGAAATAGCAAAGATGAGAGAAGGTAAAGGGAATGGCAGATCTTTGATATTTAGAAAAATAAAGCCCAACAACAGTAGAACAAGTGTGAATCTGCCTTTGCACGTGTTGCTTCCAATAACACAAACTGATTTTCTCAAAAATCATTAACTTAAATTAAGGGAAGTGTGCACATTTTCTCTGGRGCAAATTCATTGGCTGATTTTGAAACCAGACACTGCAAGTGTGAGTAAGAATCTGAAGGCTGGTCTATACTCTCTTCACCAATTTAAATCCCTTTTTTCAAATAAGTGTACACACTTAATCAAGTCCCATGATCATAACTTTTCCTTGCTAATATTACATTTTTTGTTGAATGCAATTTGTTTTAGCAAACTCCCTTAAAATACATATTTATTTATTTAGTAGGGAGCCTTTATAGTCAACATCTTCTGTCATCTTCACACCACAGCTCAGCTGTGACACGTCTTTACTGTTCTGAAACTAATCTAGCATTTTAAATTAATACATATTTTTATTTTATGCTGTAGAAATGACAGCCTGAAAGGACTTGACACCCTACCATAAAGCACAACTCTCCTGATTTACAGCTTCTCATACTCCATCACAGATCATTCCTGCCACTGAGTCTATTTAGGCTAAAGAATATCCCTGGCAGAGGATATTCTCTCTGCAAACCTGCTCAGCTTTCTGTTAGGATAAATCCATTTTTCCCAGTGAGTGGCACTGAACCCAAAGGATCTCTGGCAAGAATGCATAAGTGAAATTTATGGAGGTCTAGACATCAATTTGTTTCTGCAGGGAAGTGTCTGAAGYCTGCCACAGAATGACAACTCACATTATTTGCTGTAAAGTTGAAAAGTTAGATGTATTTCTGCATTTCCTTTCAGAGGCCTTTCTGCTGCAGATAAGAAGAAAGCTTTTTTGGCTGTACRTGTTTCAATGGGGGCATTGTTAAGAATGGATAAGCAGCCTCGGAGGGTACAAAATGTTAACATACTTTCAACTCAGGCTATTTGAAACATTGGCAAAAACTGATTACAGAATCCAACTTGGTGTTTCAGGGCCTTTCTTGGTTTTGCAGTACTGCARCTGGTGAAGAATGGAAGATCTGATGAGCCAAAACCCATAAGGATCGTATCTAAAAGTATATCATAATTTTACACATCCAACACCATAAATCTTCCAACAAGGGAAATAACTCTCTTTGCTCTTTGTCAAGGTGCAGCAGAGCAATTGATTTCCACATTTTGAGATTTTATTGCCTGAACTTAGAAAAAATCCAGACATTAGCCTACAATAACTGGCTTCATGCTCTTCATGGCAAGGCCCCATAGCAGGCAACATATTTGCCAATCCCTCCTTTTTTCTACCCCCAGCCAAAAAAGGCTTACACAGGAGAACCAGAGCACACTAAATGCCTGGGTTCCTCTTGCAGAGGAAATTTAATTTTATTTACATTAACATTTAATATCTAATGTTAATAGTTAACATTAGATAAGATTYGGAGCAAGATTCGATGCGCCCAAATGAGAGGGGAACGAAGACAAAAAATTAAAATGGAAAGCAATTCAAGCACTGTAATGGTAAGAGGAGGTGATGTACTTGCTGTCAGGGCTGCCYTGTGTTTTTCTTGCCTAGATCCAGAGATCCTTCTGCTCCAAAAGAAGGGTTGCCCAGATGACAGAGCMCACACTCACTCATCTCACAGTTCCTCACCATCTCTGACCTGGCAGAGCGCTTCTTGCCCCCTGTGCTATTTCAACCCCTTCATGCTGTGATTTATACCCACCAGTGTGTTTTCTGCTGTGCATCTGCAGGTGGGAGAGTTTGAAGTATCTCTTGTTGCAGCCGGGGTAGGCGCACATGAAGGGCCGTTTCTCGTTGGTCTCGCTGGCCGAGCGCACGATGGTGGGAGCCACGCCGGGCACACGCCGAACATCCTGCACAGACACACACTGCTGAGGGGTGTGCTCAGCTTTTACTGAGCCCATTCAGGCCACCCAGCACCTCCCCAGGACAAGGAGAACCTTACATAAATTGTACTGGAAACAGGCAGCTTTATTTCGTTCTATATCCGCAGCTTTAGCATGCCTCAATCTGCTCTTTGCAGTGTTGGAGTTATTCCAAGGTGGAGCACAGTGAACCCTACTTTGTGAATTCTCTCCCCAATGTTTTTATGTGAGATTAAATGGCTCACACTCTGCCTTCATCTGCTCTTTGCAGTGTTGGAGTTATACCAAGGTGGAGCACAGTGAACCCTACTTTGTGAGTCCTCTCCCCAATGTTTGTGAGATTAAATGGCCCACACTCTGCCTTCTGCTCTTTGCAGAGTGTTGAGGTTATTCCGAGATGATGCACTTGGAACCTACTTTGTGAATTCTCTTCCCAATGTTTGTGAGATTAGATGGCCCACACTCTGCCTTCATCTGCTCTTTGCAGAGTGTTGAAGTTATTCCAAGGTGGAGCACAGTGAACCCTACTTTGTGAATTCTCCCCCCAATATTTGTATGTGAGATTAAATGGCCCACACTCTGCCTTCTTGCAGAGTGTTGAGGTTATTCCAAAGTGAAACACAGTGAACCCTACTTTGTGAATCCTCTCCCCAATATTTGTCAGATCAAATGGCCCACACTCTGCCTTCTGCTCTTTGCAGAGTGTTGAAGTTATTCCAAGGTGAAGCACAGTGAACCCCATTTTGTGAATTCTCTCCCCAATGTTTGTGAGATTAGATGGCCCACACTCTGCCCTCATCTGCTCTTTGCAGAGTGTTGAGGTTATTCCAAGGTGGAGCACAGTGAGCCCTGCTTTGTGAATTCTCTCCCCAATGTTTGTGAGATTAAATGGCCCACACTGCCTTCATCTGCTCTTGGCAGAGTGTTGAATTATTCCAAGGTGAAGCACTTGGTACCTACTTTGTGAATTCTCTTCCCAATGTTTGTGAGATTAAATGGCCCACATTCTGCCTTCATCTGCTGTTGGCAGAGTGTTGAAGTTATTCCAAGGTGAAACACAGTGAGCCCTACTTTGTGAATTGTCTCCCCAATATTTGTGAGATTAGATGGCCCACACTCTGCCTTCATCTGCTCTTTGCAGTGTTGGAGTTATACCAAGGTGAAGCACAGTGAACCCTACTTTGTGAATTCTCTCCCCAATGTTTGTGTGTGAGATTAAATGGCCCACACTCTGCCTTCTTGCAGAGTGTTGAGGTTATTCCAAGGTGAAGCACTTGGAACGTACTTTGTGAATTCTCTCCCCAATGTATGTGAGATTAAATGGCCCACACTCTGCCTTCATCTGCTCTTGGCAGAGTGTTGAATTATTCCAAGGTGAAGCACTTGGTACCTACTTTGTGAATTCTCTCCCCAATGTTTGTGAGGTTAAATGGCCCACACTCTGCCTTCATCTGCTCTTTGCAGAGTGTTGAAGTTATTCCAAGGTGAAGCACAGTGAACCCTACTTTGTGAATTCTCTCCCCAATATTTGTGAGATTAAATGGCCCACACTCTGCCTTCTTGCAGAGTGTTGAGGTTATTCCAAGGTGAAGCACTTGGAACGTACTTTGTGAATTCTCTCCCCAATGTATGTGAGATTAAATGGCCCACACTCTGCCTTCATCTGCTCTTTGCAGAGTGTTGAGGTTATTCCAARGTGAAGCACAGTGAACCCTACTTTGTGAATTCTCTCCCCAATATTTGTGAGATTAAATGGCCCACACTCTACCTTCATGGATAACCACTCTGTCCTGGCAGAATTCTCATTGCCACATGGAATAGTTTCAAGTCTATACTAGTGTGAGAGTATTACTAGTATTACCCTTTTTATTTTAAATACTCATATGAAGCTAAAGGACAAGGAAATGGATGTCTTGGATTAACACAAAGTGATTAAAAACAAAACAAAAACAACKGTCTAGGTGGAGCTGGTGAATAGTTCAGCCCTAATGCATTTTGGCCACTGTCACAATGTTCCATCAAAGATGATCTCCTCCTTCTGAGATAATTAACTTTCTTAAACAATGTCAACCACTTGCTTTGATTCACTCAACAAAAGCTGGCTCAGGAGTCTGTTTCTGAGATCTTTCCACTGAATAATGACTTGCTAAACAGCACAGGAAAGGAAAARGAGAAAAGATGCTATCTAAAAACAYTGATGTATGTTGACAACACAGCAAGACAGAAGAGACAGATATTGTGTAATGACTTTGCCATCAGCTTTAAGAAGGTATATCTTTTACAGTGGTATTTAATAATAGGATGACTGTCTCAGAAAGGGAGGAAATGAACTCCCATGAATGATAAGTTCCTCCCAAATATTCACTAATTACTTAGTTATTAGGAAACAATCACAGATTTTGTTTTAAGGAAACGCATTTGAATTAGTAAAGTTCCAGAAATACATGAAAGCTAAATGTCACCTAACCCTTTCATATATGTTATTATTATAGTTCATTGTAACCACAGAACTGTCACATGGCCAGGCTGATTGGAGCTAGAATTTGGAAACTGATTTATATATTTTGGACCATCCTGAGAAAATGATGGGGACTATTGCCCTGAAGACATATTTCAGAAGAAGAAATAATCAATTTTAAACGACTGTGTCAGAAAAAAAAAACCTTACACTATAGTTCAAGGGCTTCAGTGAAGTCAGGACACTTATGTAAAGCATTTATTGACAGCACAGGGAAGCCACAGATGGAGGATGGATTTATGAACATTGATGGAGCAGTGAATGAACACCATAAAGAGGCAGCAGGTTTATTTCCCCATAAATGCCCCACAATACTCACCTGWATCCCTCTAAAAACCCCATGGGTGTGTATTCTATACTGGGCCCCACAGCTGTATAACATGGGAGCACTGTGGTTCTCATTTTCATATCCCGCTGTGTGCCTGCAAGAAAAGAGGGGAATCACAGCAAAATTAAATATTTTTCAGTACTCAGCTCCACACAAGAAGTTTCTTTTCTTAAGTCAGCAATAACACGTGCAAAGTTTGCTTTTTTTAACCATGATATCCGAGTTCAAGTGGAATTCACCACAGAAAACCTGTTCTGCCCTCACATGGATCTGCTCCTGCTGGCACTCCATACACACATCTATTAGTATCCATTAAGGCAGTCCAGGGAAAAAAAAATAAAAAAAAAGAAATTGTCACGATTTGAACTCTGATGTATTTTCCACAAAGATTTTAGGTAAGAGGAAAAAATTCACATAGCAGCACAACGGTGTCATGTGCACATGTTCACGTTATTTATCAGTCAAATGTGGGGCTGGCTATKGCTAATATCTTTTGGAATGAGCAAAATGCCTCAAGTTTCACATTAAGTGCAGTGGATTTTTGTCAGCACCTCATGACTCAGATATTACCCGATACTACCAAGCAAGTGATGACATTTATAAGAATAGCAGTCATGTACTCATAAACAGAGATTACAAATCAGTGTCTAAACTATTTATCCCACATATCAGCTTGCAGGATGCATTACAAATTAACCCTTTATAAAAATAAAATTTAAAAAAAAAACCCAGCCTATCCCTACTAGGTATAAATTTTCAAGATTTCTTGTGCATCATATTAATTTTAAAAAATTTATAACTTTTTTGTGTGTTTTGGGGTTGCCACAGCCATATGCTTTGTTTAATTATGTTCTTCAAAATCTCCTGTCCAGAATGTTGGAACATTGCTGTGTGTCCTGTTTGCAGCCTTCTCAATGTCAAAATCACATTTTACATTTCATTTTTGAATGTAAATTAGTGTGTACATTATCACATGGAGAAGCATACATTGGCAATGGTAAGTGTACATGTTTTACACAACACCAGAAATCAGAAAGCCCAGAACAAAACCCCAGGGCACACAGCTAGGGACAAAGATGGATTTGTAGGATGTTATCCCAGTCTTTGCCAAATGCTTGCAATAGCAATTTGAAGAGGTCCCTCAGGTCCAGACTCTCATTTCACTGCTCCTTCCTTTCTCTTCACTCAAAGTTCATGTGCAGAGTAGAATTACAAGGAAGTTTTAAACCTCTTAAGTGATTTGCAGAACTGGAATGTGGGACACTTCTAAAGGGTTTGTGAACCTGGCTTCCACGGTGCTTGCTCCAAATCCTGGCTCCACCTGACTATTCAAATCATCTTTTGGGAAAGTATGCTCTGTTTTTTTTAAATTTTAATTCAATTTTAAGGTGATTGTAATGAAATAAGTTATGGAGTGGTGGCAAGAAAGTATCTCTCTTCTGTACTAGTATCTGTAATAATGAAGATACCATTATCTGATTTAAATGGATTAATCTGTTCTTAGGTAAGTACCATGTCCAAAAAAATATGGAATCCTCTCTGCCCAGAGCTCTTTAGGGAATGCAAGCAACAAATTCCCATTTGCTATCACCATTTGATCAGCACAGGTTCCCCACCATCATCAAATTTTCCTCTCTGTTTAAAGGCAGCAAGYCTGTACATGTTAAAAGATAGAAAAAAAAATCTGGGGATAGGAAATCCCCCAACCATGGTGATACCTGTGTTGGTCACAAACCACACAGAGCATTTTAAACCAGAAATGGAATGAGAACCACCACTGCAGGAGAAGCTGTGGCTGACCTGTAACACAGCTGTAAATCAAGGGTAAATGTGAACTTCAGCACGGGTCACCCTGAGTGTGACCTCCCCTTCACGCCTGTCCTAACAACCTTAAACACTACAATAAACAACAGACACCCAGGCAGATAAGAAGAATTCCCAGGAAAGAAACTTTAGAAGGTGAAGTGGGGATATGTAGTAAAATACCATCAAACACAACCCCACTTTCCCTCCAAATTCTCATGGTTTTCATCTTTCAGTGATAACCTTTTTACGTAAAGACCAGTCAGTTCTGAAATAATTCCCCCCAGGAATAAGAAGCAGAACAAAGACCCTTTCTGTGCCCTAAGGAATGGCTCTATGAATGAGAGGTATCCTCCAGATGATCTCCATCTCAATTTTTATTGCACAGTTGGGAAGTCTTCTTCAACATTCAGCTTTTTACATATTTCCTCCCCTTATTTCTGATTATACTTTACTAAAACTCTACATACAACTGCAAAGCCATGAAGATTAAAACCTGTTTTCTGAGCCTCTTGACCCATAATATACCAAGTCCTTAACCAGCTCCCTAGGAGAGATGCTTTAATAATCAGGAGCCCCTATTTCCCATTTTACATTGGGCACATTTCCAYCAGCATTGGCTGGTACTCAGCATGGCCATATGGCCAATGACAGCAAAATGGATCATGAGAGATTTCTTGGTTAAAACGCTGTTTATTCATTATGGAGCACTGTGAAATAATGTGACCTTTTGGGAGATAGAAATTAATGGGGAGATAGAAATTAAAAGGTAGATATTCTTTCCAGTCAGTGGGAAACTGGAACTCTGAAGGAGGAATTTTTACAAACTGGGGACAGATTGACCCCAAAATCACCCCAAGATCCCCCACGGCACAGCACTGCTGCTGACAGGGAAAATGGTGAGAAAAAA